>NW_027511516.1:0-300000 GCF_048772815.1 Callospermophilus lateralis
AAAGCGAAGAAGCCAAACCATGCACCAAGCAGAGTCCTGAAAGGTGAGTCTCATGCTTTCTGTGGACAAAGCCAATGCAAAGATGTCCGTAGGTATCACGTCTGGGAATGCTCATATTATACAGCATCATGATCTTCCCACTGCTTAAGTGAGTTCAATGGCAAAGCTGTACTCTTAACCATTGACATGAACAGTTTAGATCCTCAAGGAGGGGCAAGAGGAAGGCAAGTTCAAAGACAGCCTCAGCAAAAGTAAGGCAGTGAGCCACTCTATGTGACCCTGACTCTCAATAAAAAGCAAACTAGGTCTGGAGACATCTCTCAGTGAGTGGTTGCTTCTGAGTTCAATCCTAGGGATAAGTAAGTAAGTAAGTAAGTAAGTAAATAAATTCTTTCTGTTGTTGATATTTTTAAAATAATATTTAATCTTTATTTTATTTACCTCTTCTCTGATGTTATTATTTTTTCTTCTACTAGCTTTGGGTCAGGCATGTTCTTGATTTTCTACCTCCTTGAAGAGGAAGTCTTGGTTGTTTTCTTTTTTGATATAGGTATGTACTGATCTAATCTTAAAATTGCCTCTGCTCTATGATATAGGGTTTTTTATTTTGTGTTTCTATCATTTTTCTCAAGAATCTTTAAAAATTTCCATTCTGTTTGTCATCGACTCTGCTATTTGAGAGCTTTTTGTTATAATCGCAGACATGCAGGATGTTTCTGAAGTTCCACCTGTTGTAGGTTTCCAGTTTTATTACATTGTGTTCAGAAAAAAAAAGTTATTTCAAATGATTTTTAGCTTTTAAAATTTGTTAAGGTTTGTTTTATGACTTAATCTGTTGTCTATTCTGGAGAATGTTGTTGGTACTGTTGTGAAGAATTTGTCGTCTTTTGCTTTTTGTTGGAAAGTTCAGTTAAGCCTATCTGCTCTGCAGTGTACTTTAAATTCTGTGTAAAGCAAGAAGAGACAGAAGCAAGGTGTTGTGTATATTGTATTTCTGTGTGAGATTTTCCAGAGTACTTATGGTTTTTTTTATGTGACTTCTGGTAACAAATAGGGTTTATTGTGTGTGCGTGTGTGTGTGTGTGTGTGTGTGTGTGTGTAGCGGCGTTGTATGTTGTATTTCTGTGTGCATGCATACTCAGTGTTTGTTTATATCATGTGCATGCCTTCAGCAATTGTAGAGTATATAGGAATGTATAAGCCTGCATTTGGAAAGTATACATTATAATTGCATGTCCGTCAGTACCTGGGTGATAACAGGCAGGTGTATTTGTGGGTATGTATATATTTTTTTAGAAAGGAAGTGGTGGTGTGTGTATTCGGGGAAAGCAGGGATAAAGGTGATTTATGCATCTGTGTTTTTGTTGGAATGGCAGTGAGTTGTGGGTCATGCACCTGTTTCTAAATGTGAGGTGTTTTAATGATATCGGTGGTGAAAGGGGTTTTAATGAGTGTGCATCTTTCCATGTATGTGCCTCAGCAAGAGGTGTTCACAGGTCTCTGTGGCTGGGTGGCATGTGTGGATAAAAATCTCTTTGAACTTCCCTAAGATTGAGTGGAACCAGAAATACCCTGATTACAAAAATGTAACATTCTTAACCCTAAATGACACAGGTACAACCACCCACATACACACATAAACATGAGTCCATATTCCCAGAATCACTTGATACGCAAACACCAACTCCAAAAAACACATAAAGTTTCTCAACCCTCTCCAAATGTACACAACAATGATGTCACCTACAATCTACTCATTGTCATTTCCCAAATACATACATAACACATGTATTGCCTTAATACACATATTTTACCCTGCACTCTAATGTCACACCCTTCCCTAAACAAAAAAAATGAAATTAAATTAAAAAATCAATATTTTGTGAATATCGAAAAGTATTCACCAAAATACTCCATTCAAACACTCTTCTTAATAATTATTCACAAGTCCCATCATGTCATAATAACCCATATACACTGTCAGTACCTAATCCTCTTAACTTGTATTCCCATATAAATATAACTTCTATATTATCTCAGTGGAAAAACACACTACGCATCTACTATTTGAGAATGAATACTCAGCCATTACACTTCCTAAATACTTTCACAGTCCTAGATTATACAAGTCTGGGAACACACATGTCCATCTGAATCTACAAACCCACAGTACTCCCACAGACCTAAAGTACATGCAGCCACTCTCTCACTATTAAAGGGCACAGAACTCATTATTAATGTACAAAACTGCTCATTCTTTCTGATATACTCAGTTAACAGCACATAACACTGTGGAGCTCTAAAATCCTCAATAGCATAAACTTCCTTCCTTTTGAGTGCAGAGACTCAGTGATTCCACTACCTCCTTGAGAATGAGAAGTGAGGGGTTTGTGGTCTAAATTGATTAAAATAAATCTATGGCCATTCTGCATATTTTCTTGAAGCACCTTTGTGTGTTGATCAACGTGGTTAGGTCAATGAGAGTTTTATACATATATCTCTGGGTACATTCTTGCAACATGATTCTGAGTGTGACTTTGTGTTCGTTTTTGCATATTTGTCTGTTTCTCTAGATATATACATGCCAAGATTGCCAATGTCCACATGTTTAAACAAAAAAAGCCATCTCCATTATATCATGATTTTGTATATGTGTAAATAGATCAAACTGTAAACTTTCCATGTGTGCAGTTCATTCCACACCAATACCTCAATTAACATGCAAAACATATCCCATCAAAACCCAGAAAATTTTCAAGACACTCTATAAAGAAAAAGCTCCACTTCATTCCTGTCACTGCAACAGTAGCAACTTCATTTAATAGCAAACCTCACGTGTCAGTAGGTCCTATATTTAATCAGTGCATGTAATTGTTCAGAACCCTTCACTCATGAAAAATTTTCATGTTCATATATATTTTTTGTGAGAGGTGTCAGAATTCATCTTCCAATCCCCATTCTAGGCAAAAGTTTCTGGACAGGGCGAATCCTTAACAGTGACTCTCAGGTCCACCAATGCACTATGCTCACTTATGGTGGGCATCTGAGACAGAGGAGATTCAAACACCAGAGATTACTTTAGCTAAGGAAGGGCTTACTTTGCATGTGCCAACTGACACTGAAAAATACCTTATTGGGTCTTTTTGTAGACACTACTTTGTAGAAACATGTTTTAACTGGATGGATTTTCATGGGGCCTGATCAGCAAAATTCCAGCTCATCTAGTTACAGAGCAAAAGGTGGGCTCTATTGAAGGTCCAGCTCAGCACAGCAGTGGTGTCTGATCCCTTGTTTGGGTCTGTGCTGCCCCCTGTGTGGCCTGCAGAATATCACAATGACAGTATATATGAAACGTCTTCATACTGTCAGTCTCAAGTACTGTCTAGGTCCTTCTATTCATACATACATGGATACTGACACTGACTGGTCACTGTGAGGGTAGAACCACTGTGGTCATCATTCCTTCTCATCCTAGAACTCCTCCCTGTGCAGAGTGTCTTATACTTAGTCCACGACATCATTTGATAAATGCAACTCTGTGCTAAGATCCCACTTGTTCAGCATGTTGGGCTCTACAATGAACCAGGTATCCACCAGAGATCTGACCAGGACCAGCCAGAATCAGTAGGGAAGTTAAGATAGCATTGTGTCCAAGCTTTTCACACACATTTCTTATGAGCTCTAGGTGGGATGTGCTTGAATTTGAGGGGAGCTATCTGGATCTTAATGTTGACTTTGTTTATGTCGATTCCTCAGGCCCTCAGAGAGTTCCTGGCACTTTTCACTTTTGCATGACTCCTCAGTCTACTTATAAATGAGGAGTATGAGTAGTGAGAACATGCTAGCAAACTGACTCCACAGTCTACTTATAAATGAGGAGTATGAGGAGTGATAACATTCTAGCAAACTGACTCCAGAGTCTACTTATAAATGAGTAGTATGAGGAGTGAGAACATGCTAGCAAACTGCTGTCCACGGAAACCCGGGGGAAGGAAATTCTTGTCTGCTTCATCTTTGAACTCCTGGTCTTGGCCATCCAAAATAACAGTATTTTTAATTTAATTTTAATTTTTATATGAAACTTTCAAAGTGGCCATTAGACCCATGTGGATAAAGCAGAGGACATTCCCATTCTCTTCTGGACCGCTGCTCTGATGATGGCACAGTGTATGTTCTGTGAGTTTATATTCCTGAAACTGTTGGCATCACAGTTTGCATGTCAGCTTAATCTGTTTCAAAGAGAAAGGGATAATGTCCCAATGGAAGAAAGTAGTTACAATTTGACTCCTTACAGCTCCACTCTCTCATTAGAAGGTTTGCAATTGTTTGCAGCATCCTGTTTGAGGCCTCTGACTCCCCAGAACACAGAGAGGGTCTGAGAACCCAGAACAGAGATGTAGATGATCCTGACTATTAATATTAGTATCACTATATTTTTCTTTCCAATAACGAAACCCAGAAACTGAATAAATTATACAGGTGGGTGTGTTTAGCTTACAGTTCTGCAGGTACAAGACCATGGCACTAGCAAACACTTTTCTTTAGTGAATACCCTCTTAGCTGCATTGCATGATTGATTCATTTGCTCTTTTTATATAACAGGAACTAACAAGGGTTTGAGAAATCTGTATTCTTACTTCTGACTCTCATACCATCAAATGTCCTCACCACCTCCAAGCAGACCCTTCCTCACACAGATTTCACAAATCTCATTGTGGCCATACTGAGCACCAAGCCTCAATCACACAATCCAGTGTGGGATAAAAAACATCCAACCCTAGCAACCATCATAAGCTTATTTGTGTAGAAGAAAGAATGAGTCAATCTTAAGTAACTCAGTTGATGATGTCTGTGTCTCTAAAGGTTGGACATAGAGCAAAGATTATGATTTAAGCTGTGACGAGGAAGAGCCTGCAGGTAGGAACAGCCCTTGGGGTATGACAAAATGGGAAAGGTTTCATGGTAAGATTTGAGTTCACCTACTGATGTGGGAAATAAGGAATGGGAATAAAATTGAGAAAACAGAAATATGTATTATTTTCATAAAAAGAAGGGTTAGTAGACCTTCTGACATCCTGTTCATAAGAAGACAACTTTTGCTTTGAAAGGTAAACACAATCTTCCATGTTAAGTCCGATTCTGTCCTAAATTTGCCTCTAATAAACATCAAGTAACCTGGCTTTCATTATTTATTATTTTTTGGCATTGTGCATAAAAGAAATAAGATCTGCACTTTAGGTTTGACCCACAAGGGAAAAAATCTAGTGGACATACTTTCTTAGAAGCACTTTGCAAACCTGTAATTGAAGCTCTCACTAGTGATAAGTAGTGAGTAAGAAGTCACAATTCCCCTTTGAATGTTATCTTTTTAGAGCAGCACTTTCTCTTCTGTGTTTTGTCTATTTCTGGTCGAAAATGAACTCTCAAATGTGGGCAACTTAAAGAAAATTGTTTCTGTGCACCCTGGACAGGCCACTGTGTTCTCCTGTTAAAGAGTGGGGAGAAGTTCCTCCGTGAACATGTTTCTAACCTCCAGTCTTTGTCTAATTCCCAAGCACTTGGACTAGGGAAAATCTGAATTTGCTTGTATTTAAGAGGCCTAAGTCCAGAAAATCAGGAAGACTGTGGCTGTCTCTTGGAAGAACAGGATGACACAGAATCCCTACCAAGTACAATGGCAGAATGTGAACTGGTGGAAAGGAGCTCTTGGGATGCTAGATCTATTTCTCATTGCAGAGGTGAGGTGATGGAGATGAGGAGACCGGAATGCAGACAAGAGGAAGAATGGAGAGCTTTGACTGTGCATTCTAGAACACCAGGAGCAGGAGCAACTTAAGTTCTCACCTTGAATTTAACTCTGCCTTTCCTTTTTTTAAGGCCACATCATGACCATCACGGCAATGGTCCACAAAGAAAACATAGAAAGTGATTCAGAGGATGAGGAGGAGGACAAAAGGACAAGAAATCTGCAAGTAATTGATTTTCTATTGGTTTCTCTTAATTATTCTTTCTTATGTAAAAACTCTGTAGATTTTCCATGTTTCATCTTTCCCACATTTTATGACTTTTCTAAAGGTGCTTTCCTCATCCAGATCTTAGATGTCCTTGGACCTTCAATGTCTGTTAAATCTCTCTGCACTAACATTCTTAGTCTTTCCCTACTTTTTTTTACCACAAGCAACACCACTGAATCATGCTGAGTAATACTGCATACCCATATACTGAGTTTGAGTTGTAGGGAGCATCATAAATACTGAGTTGTTGCCTGATACATGAGACACAAACAATATGGTTCTGGTTTACTGACCACTGAATAGCTGGGTTCTGACTTTGCTGGCTCTGAGCATGCATGAATGTATCCTTCCTTTCCTAGGTCAAGATTACGCAATTGGAATGTAGGTCCCTTAACATGAATTGTTTCCAGGGGCCCTCTCCTGATTCAATATATGGGCTTAATGCAGCAAAGGCGATAAAGCAGTTTAGGAAGAGGAAATGTGAGTCTGGAAATAATGGGAAGGAGAGCAGTGGTCAAATCAGTCCACATATTCTCCTTTGCTTTCTCAAGTTTCTTTGTTGCACTTTTTTGCAATCCATCAGAATCAATTAGAGCACTGAAGATTCAATAGTTGCATGTGACCATGGCCATGCAAGGGAAGGTGCAATTTGGTAAAAATCAGTGCAGGAAGCTCTCTGAGGATTGGCACTACAGAGGGTAGGGCTAGAGGAGCCAGGGTCCTTGCTCCACCCTGTGTCATCACAGATGCTGCTCTTCAGGATTCCAGATGTATGCTACTCAGCCTTTACACCCAGATGTCCTAGAGAACTCTTCCCATTGCCTCATGTTCACTCTCTAGGAAAGCAGCGTCAGAAGGTTCTGAAGGTGAATATCCATGAGAATTTCTTTCTGAGGACATTCATAGACACTCTTCCCACAGACAACACCCTCAGCTGAGGGCAGCTTACCAGTCTCAGTGCTCCCTGCCCAGACCCCAGGAGAGATCAGGGCCCAAGTTCATCTTGCATTTTCTGAGGACAATTGTGGTCCTGGCCACACTCTGTGGCCAGCAACTCATCCCAAGTGACCTTTTTACCTTGTTCTGTTTTATAGACCCCATAGGACACCAGGGAGAGCAGAGACTTTGGCCCTGGAACACAGGAGAGATGATACCTGCAGTGCACAGCAGCTGAAATTAACCTGTAAGACTCGGAGAAGGAGCTTGTTTTTCATTTCCAATGACATAACTGTCTATATTATATGGAATTTGCAGACTTATATGTTCTTTGTTTAATAATTTTAATATTAGTATTTCATGCCAAATTTTTCTATTAAATTATATTTAATGGTAACAGTTGCTTTTAAAATTCATTCTGTATAATAAAACACACTTGGGAAGAGAGTTGGGTGGGAAAGTGAGGGAGAAGTGGAATTGCACGGAAGATGGAAGGAGACCCTCGTCATTATACAGAATACATGTATGATGATGTGAGGGAAAAAAAAAGAAGTGTGTCACATTAGATTGGGTAGAGAGAACTGATGGGAGGGGAAGGGAATGTAAGGAGGGAAAGGAAGGTCAGATGAATAAAACAGACATTAGTATAGCTGTATGCATATTCATGACTGTATGACCAATGTGATTCTGCAACCTGTACACTCAGAAAAATGAGAAATTATACCCCATCTTATTCAAAAATTTGATATGTCAATATCATTGCACTGTCATGTTTAACTAATTAAAACAAATTTTAACAACACACACACTAAAAGAGGAATATGTTCCTGAGGCAGATCTTGATGAATTACAAAGATTTTACCTGGTAACTTCTATCACCATTACTCCTCTCCTCCCATACCCCTCAGTTTACTTTTTTGGTTGTTTTTTAGATTGGTATTATAACATTCACAAAATTATTGATGTGGGTGAATGGATGCAATAAAGAATCAAATAATTAAATTACAAGCTAAATTAAATCCCAACTAAATTTCATAAGTGTTTAATTTATCCATTACTTAGCTAACTGAATCTCAAGTCAAAACACCCAATATAAGAAAGGGCTTGGAAACAATTGGCAATATTCATTTATGAAAAATTGTGGTTTTACATTTTATATCCTTTTTTCAATTAAGAACAATATTTTTTGTAATGTATCACATACATATAAAACAAGTTGGAAAACATACATTACAAACTTGTAACAATGGCTTCAAATACATTAACTGACATGTTTCTCATTGGAAATAGGTTGCTTGTTGTATATATATAGTGCATGAAAACTACTGATATAATAAAGTCTAGACAAAATATATTTGTCTGCTTTATGGTAACATATGAGCATCACTCTAAACTAACCATGCTAAAAGTTACATAATACTGTAAAAAATGTCTTAAAATCTATATACTTTAAAAAGAAATAAATTCAATAAAGAATGATAATACAGGGACTGGGGATGTGGCTAAGTAGTAGAGTACTTACCTCACACATGTGAGGCCATGGGTTTGATTCTAAGCACCACACACAATAAACCAAATATATAAAGGCATTGAGTCCATTTACAACTAAAAGTATTTTTTTTAATAAAAGAATGATGGTTTTGGGTTGTAGCTCATTGGTAGAGCACTCGCCTCGCATATGTGAGGCACTGGGTTTGATTCTCAGCACCTCATATAAATAAATAAAGGTCTATTGATAATTAATATATATATATATATATATATATATATATATATATATATATATATATATATATATAAAGAATGATAATACTGAGAACCAAGGCATTCAGATTTCAAAATTCATGCTTCTTTTCAGGTGATCCGATATTTTGCCAACTAAGTTTTCAAAATTTGTTCTAAGCCAATATTACTCATATATGTTACACATCTATTATTTCATAAATTTACTTTCCTCATGAAAGACCTTTGATAAACACCCAAAATATTTAGGTTAATTATATTTGAAATGGAGCTGAAAGAAATACTGGTATCAAATAAATATATTTGAAATGGAGCTGAAAGAAATACTGGTATGTTTTTTCACTGTGACCTCAAGTATTTAAGTATTACAAGTTGTTCAACCAACACAACAACGTTAAAATCATAATGGCACAGCATGTATTGTAAATAAATCAAAACAACAGAATGTGTAACACAAAGACAGAGCAGTGGCACATTAAAGGAGAACTAGCTGAATACAAATAATTGACTACTGCAGAGCATAAAATTAAAACAGTTCAAGTGAGACAAGGTGATGGAGAGGTCACCATGAAGGTGACAACTGATGATTCTGCTGACCACTGTTGTCCAGAATGGAAATTAAAAAATCATATTTTTAAAAACTTTGATAGGTATACAATTATCTCCAGAATTAAAAAAATAAAGATTTCCAATGCATCTGCCTTCTCTGAATAGAATAAACCTCTAAGATTTCTGTCAACTGGTGTTTTGATCACACATAATTTTTATCTCTGAATTTTTTGGGTTGACATTGATGACTGTAACAACCAAAATTAGTCCATAATTACATGTTCTTAAAAACTTTTTAAAAACTTACTACTCAGATATTAGAACAGTTATCAATTTTTTTACAATATCAAATTTGTCAAATTTTCATTGAGGTCATGTGGCACACATCATTTAATTCAAAGCCACAACTCATTTGTCCCCGTGATATCTTCTTCACACACACACACACACACACACACACACACACATACACACACACACACACACAAACATATTTTTCATCAGCAGTCTTGTATAGTAAAAGTGTCTAGTTTTTGTTCATTTTTTAATGCAATACACTTCTATCTACAATTTCATTACATGCATACAGCAAACAGGAAATTATGGGTTTTACATCCTTCATGATAATTTTATATACAGGGAGATTTAAAACAGTACTTCAACAGTTTGCCTAGTAATGCGACACAGAATGATTGTATCTTGTTCTCAAATTTTAATAAGGAGCTATAAAATACAGGTTCAATAATTTAAAATCAAGTATCCATCTTTTAAAAAATAGTGTTGCAGCATTGTGTTTGCATTACTTTTAAAACTTTTTAAGTTTCTCTCTCATGGCACAATCTCCTAATACTTAGTATATGAGAGGAAATTTTTTAAAAAATTGCAACTTCTGCCCCTGAAAGGGCTCTGTAGTGACTGAATGGCATATGAATTTTTATTGATTTTATATATTTACGTATACAACAGTGGAATGTATTCCAATTCTTATTACACATATAGAGCACAATTTTTCATACCTTTGTATATTAAGTATGTTCACACTAATTCATGCCTTAACACAAATACTTTCTGGGTTTTTTTTGCATTACAACTCTTATCCCGCATATATACCACATTTTTTCATATCTCAGGTTGCATATAAAGTATGTTGACCCCCAATTCAAGTCTTCATACATGTACTTTGAATAATGATGTCCATCACATTCCACCATCGTTTCTAATCCCCTGTCCCTCCCTTTACCTCCCACTCCTCTTTCCTATGTAGAATTCATCTAATCATCCCATGCTCCCCCTCCCTACCCCACTATGAGTCAGCCTCCTTGTATCAGAGAAAACATTTGGCATTTTTTTTTTGTGGATTGGCTAATTTCACTTAGCATTATCTTCTCCAACGCCATTCATTTCCCTGCAAAGGCCATGATTTTATTCTCTCTTATTGCTGAATAAAATTCTATTGTGTATATGTGCCACATTTTTAAATCCTTTCATCCACTGAAGGGCATCTAGGTTGGCTCCACTGTTTACTATTGTGAATTGTGCTGCTATAAACATTGATGTGGCTGTGTCCGTGTTGTATGCTGTTTTTAATTCCTTTGGGTATAGTCCAAGGAGAGGGGATACCTGAGTCAAATGGTGGTTCCATTCCCAGGTTCCCAAATAATCTCCATACTGCTTTCCATATTGGCTGCACCAATTTGCAGTCCAACCAGGTATGTACGAGTGTAGATTTTTCTCCACATCCTCGCCAACATTTTTGTTGTTTGTCTTCATAATAGCTGTCATTCTGACTGGAGTGAGATAATAACTTAGATTTGTTTTTTTAGAGAGAGGGAGAAAGAGAGAGAGAGAGAGAGAGAGAGAGAGAGAGAGAGAGAGAATGAGTATATATATATATATATATATATATATATATATATATATATGTTTTAGTTTTCAGTGGACACAACATCTTTTTTTGTTTGTGGTGCTGAGGATCGAATCCAGGCCGCACGCATACCAGGCGAGCGTGCTACTGCTTGAGCCACATCCCCAGCCCAAACTTAAAGTAGTTTTGATTTGCATTTCTCTAATTGCTATAGATGATGAGCATTTTTAAAATATATTTGTTAATTGATTGTATATCCTCTTCTGAGAAGTGTTTTTTCAATTCCTTGGCCCATGTGTTGATTGAGTTTTTTGAGGTTTTTTTTTTTTGTTGTTGTTGTTGTTGTTTTGTTTTTTGTACTTAGGTTTTTGAGTTCTTTATATATCCTAGAGATTAGTGCTCCATCTGATGTGTGAGGGGTAAAAATTTGGTCCCAGGATGTAAGCTCTCTGTTCACCTCACAGATTGTTTCTTTTGCTTCAAGAAACTTTTTGGTTTGATTCTATCCTATATATTGATTCTTGCTTTTAATTTTTGTGCTATAGGAGTCTTATTAAGGAAATTGGGCCTAATCCCACATGATGAAGATTAGGGCCTACATTTTATTCTATTAGGCACAGAGTTTCAGGTTTCATTCCTAGGTTCTTGATCCATTTTGAGTTTAGTCTTGTGCAGGTAAAAGATAAGGGTTTAATTTTATATTGTTGCATATGGATTTCCAGTTTTCCTAGTACCATTTTTGAAGATGCTCTCTTTTCTCCAGTGCATGTTTTTGGCACCTTTTTTAATATAAGATAATTGTAATTTGGGGGGTTACTCTCTGTGTCCTCTATTCTCTATCATTGGTGTATAAGACTGATTTGGTGTGAATAGCATGCTGTTTTTGATACTATTGCTCTGTAGTATAGTTTAAGGTCTGGTATAGTGATGCCACCTGCTTCACTTATCCTGCTAAGGATTACTTTAGCTATTCTGAGTGTCTTATTTTTCCATATGAATTTCATGATTGCTTTTTCTATTTCTATGAGGAATGCCATTGGAATTTTGATGAAAAATGCATTAAACATGTATAGTGCTTTGGGTAGTATAGTCATTTTGATAATATTAATTCTGCCTAACCCAGAATAAGGTAGATCTTTCCATCTTCTAAGGTCTCCTTTGATTTCTCTCTTTAGGCTTCTGTAGTTTTTATTATACAGATCTTTCACCTCTTTTGTTAAATTGATTCCCAATTATCTTATTTTTTAGGTTATTGTGAATGGGGTAGTTTTACTCATTTCCTTCTCAGAGGATTTGACACTGATATACAGAAATGCATTTGATTTATGGGTTTTGATTTTATATACTGCTATTTGATGAATTCAATTACTAGTTCTAGAAATTTTCTGGTGGAGTTTTGGGGGTCTTCTAGGTATAGAATCAAATTGTCAGCAAATAGTGCTAATTTAAGTTCTTCTTTTTCTATGTGTATTCCTTTAATTTCTTTCATCTGTCTAATTGCTCTAGCCAATGTTTCAAGAACTATGTTGAATAGAAATGGTGAGAGAGGGCATTCCTATCTTGTTCCAGATTTTAGAGGGAATGCATTCAATTTTTGTCTGTTTAGAATGATGTTGGCCTGAGGTTTAGCATAGATAGCCTTTAAAACGTTGAGATATGTTCCTGTTATCCCTAGTTTTTATAGTGTTTTGAACTTAACTGGATGTTGCATTTTGTCAAATGCTTTTTCTGTGTCTATTGTGGTGACCATATGATTTTTACCTTTAAGTCTATTGATGTGGTGAGTTATAATTTTTGATTTCTGTATGTTGAACCAAACTTGCATCCCTGGGATGAATCCCACATGATCATGGTGCACAAATTTTTTGATATGTTTTTGCATTAGATTTGCCAGAATTTTATTGAGAAATTTGCATCTATGTTCATTAGACATATTGGTCTAAAGTTTTCTTTTTTGAAGTGTCTTTGCCTGGTTTGGGGTTCAGGGTGATATTGGCGTCATAAAATGAGTTTGGAATGACTGCCTATTTTACTATATCCTGAAATACATTGAAGAGTGTTGGTATTAGTTCTTCTTTAAAGGACTTGTAGAACTCACCTGTGTAAACATCCGGTCCTGGGCTTTTTGTCGTTGGTAAGCCTCTAATGGTGTCTTTTATTTTCTCACTTGATATAGGTCTGTTTAAATTGTTTATATCTTCCTGACTCAATCTGGGCAGATCATATGACTTAAGAAATCTGTTAATGCCTTCAATACCTTCGATTTTATTGGAGTTTAAGATTTCAAAATAATTTCTAATATTCCTCTGTATTTCTGTAGTGTCAGTTGTGATATTACCTTTTTCATCACTTATGCTGGTAATTTGAGCTCTCTCTTCTCTTCATTAGCGTGGTAAGGGTCTATCAATTTTATTTATTTTTTCAAAGAACCAACTTTTTTTTGTCTATTTTTCAATTGTTCCTTTTATTTTGATTTCATTGATTCCAGTCTAATTTTAATTATTTCTTGTCTTCTTTTGCTTTTGCTACTGATTTGTTCTTCTTTTCCTAGGGCTTTGAGATGTAGGGTGAGGTCATATATTTTTTGACTTTTTTTTAAGAAATAAAGTCCATGCAATAAATTTTCCTTTTAGTATTGCTTTCATAGTGTCCCAGAGGTTTTGATATGTTGTGTCTATGTTCTCATTTACTTCTAAGAATTTTTTAATCTCTTCCTTGATTTCTTCTGGAAGTAGCATATTGTTTAGGCTCCAAGTGATGGAGAAAATTTTGTTTTTTATTTTGCTGTTGATTTCCAATTTCATACCTTTATGATCCAATAAAATGCATGCTAGAATCTCTAACATTTTGTATTTGCTAAGAGTTGCTTTGTGGCACATTGTATGGTCTATTTTAGAGAAGGATCCATGTGCTGCTAGAGGAAAGTGTATGTACTTGGGGCAGGTTGAAATATTCTGTATATGTCAGATAAGTCTAAGTTATTGATTGTGTGATTGAGTTCTATAGTTTCTTTATTCAACTTATGTTTGGAAGATCTATCCAGTGGTGAGAGAGGTATGTTAAAGTCAACCAAGATTATTGTGTTGTGGTCAATTTGACTCTTGAACTTGAAAAGAGTTTGTTTGATGATCATAGCTGCACCAAGTTTTGGGGCATATATATTTATGATTGCTATGGAATATTGGTGTAGGATTCCTTGAGCAGTATGTAATGTCAATCTTTATCCGTTTTGATTAACTTTGACTTGATGTCTACTTTATTTGATATGAGTATTGAAACCCCTGCTTCCTTACACAGTCCATGTGAGTGGTATGGTTTTTCCAAACCTATTACTTTCAGTTTGTATATGTCTTTTCATATCAGATGAGTTACGTTTAGTCAGCATATTGTTGGGTCTTTTATTTTATCAAATCTGCAACCCATAACATTTTGTTGTTGTTGTTGTTGTTGTTGAGTATAAGCCATTAACATTTAGGGTTACTATTGAGACATGGTTTGTATTTCCAGCCATATTTGCTTATTTTTGTTATTTAACTTGACTTGGTTTTCCTCTTTGATTAGTTTTTTCCTTTACTGCATACCTCCCTCTGTTGATTTTCATTGCTGTTTTTCTTTTCCTGTTCATGAAATATTTTGCCAAGGATGTTTTCTAGCACCAGTTGTCTAGTTATAAATACTTTCAACTTTTGTTTATCATGGAAGGTTTCTGTTTCATTTTCAAATCTAAAGCTTAATTTTGCTGGATACAAGATTCTTGATTGGCACCAATTATCTTACAGAGCTTGATATATGTTATTCCAGGATCTTGTAGCTTTCAGGGTCTGGGTTAAAAAATCTGCAATTATCCCAATTGGTTTTCCCCTATATGTAATCTTATTCCTTTTTCTCGTAGCTTTTAAAATTCTCTCCTTATTCTGTATGTTGGGATTTTCATAAAATTCTCTCCTTATTCTGTATGTTGGGATTTTCATTATACTGTGCCTTTATATGGATCTGTTGTGATTTTGTACATTTGGCATCCTGTAGGCTTCTTGAATTTGGATTTCCAATTTATTCCTCGTGTTTGGAAAGATTTCTGGTATTATTTCATTGAATAGATCGTATATTCTTGTGATTTGGTCCTCTATGCCTTCTTCTATCCCAATGACTCTTAAATTTTAGCTCTTAAATAACTCTGAAATTTTCAAAAATCATTTTTTGGACTTTTGTTCTTTGCATTATTTTAAAAACATCTTCTTAAGTTTCTCTCTCATGGCATAATCTTCATATACTTCAGATATGAGAGGAAATGTATTTTTAAAAATGCACCTTCTGCCCTTGGAGGGCACTGTAGTGACTGAACAGTACATGAAATTTGAATACTTTTCAAATCACTTCACCAATGATTTGCCTGACCGAGTTCATGAATGTTGCATCAGCACACAGTTAATTCAGAGAGAATGTACCTTTGCTATGAGAAGAAAAGTTTCCTAGAAATCTTTCACTGTTACTCCCTCTGTCACTGTGTTGTCAAGGGCCATATGTCTCCCATGGAGGCCTTCTTACCAGTCTCTTGGGGTAGACATTGAAAGATCATCAGTGCTTTGAATTATTTGGTCCCTAATACCTTACTATTATTCAGTACAGGTTCTAGAACCACTTTCATCTACACAGGGGTGGAGTTGGTGGACAAAAAGCTGAGCTGGAAGACAATGTTTTCTTTTATTTTGTTTGTCTAGATGGTAAGACAAATGAACAAACAAGTCCCTCATCTTACTGCACTGAGCACAGGAAAGCAAAGGCAATGATCACTTAAGTGATCATCAGGCAGGCTGGTCAGGTCATTTTTGGGCAAAGAGTTCAGAGATAGAAGTTCATAGGTTAGTTGACAGTGTCAGCTCCACCTTCAGTCACAATTCTTTGGAAAGGATGGATACACATATTGTGCCTTCAAACTTTAGTAGACACTGCACCTCATACACCATTGGGTTCAAAGGGTACTCAAGGACTGAAGTGGCTGATGCCAATGTGTAAGGTATTTGTAGGGTGTGTAGATCAACCCAGCCTCTGGCCCTGGAGGGACAATCACAGCAGTAGTGTGAGGAGTTCCTTTTGGCATGACAGAGGTCTGTATTTGTCTGATCAAAGGCATTATGGTAGGGTCACCTAGAGAAGAGTACTCAGGGTCACTGGTATGTGCAGCCCCTCTTTACTGAGGGTAATTCTGGCAATTAGGGATTTGGTGCCAAATGAGGTACTTTTCTCAAGACAGAGCTAACGCTCAGTGTACTCCAGCATTTTCTGCTGACTGAAGGTAGATATTTTCTAGATTCTCCAATGTATCTTAATCCGTCTACTGATTTGTGACTTTAAAAAGAGAAACTTATAACATGAGTAGCTTTTTATTAAGTGTGTATATAGGTAGAAGAATGATACATAATTTTAACATTTTGCTTTATTTTTAATATCATTTCCCCCCTTAACATCTGCATTTTTTGTGTGTGTTGCTAAGGTTGTAACCCAGTACTGTGCACACTATGCACATATGCTTTACCATTGAATTGTACCACCAGTCCAAAATTTTAACTTTAGATTGATCAGTTTTATGCCTTCATGTCCAATGTTATTTTTCCCATGGTTGAATTTAGGTAGTCCTTTCTGTTGCTCTTAACAATAGTAAAAGTGGACACAAATATGGATTCTTTGAAGATTGCTTTGGTAAAGTAATTGGTTATTCAAATCCACAGTCTTATCAAGTTAACAAATAAATAAATAAACCCTCAATTGAAGACCCATTACAATTTTAAAAAATCTTTATTTGGGACACATAAACCTTACTTAGGAGATATTCATTCTTTTCAATATCACCTAATTTTATTTTGCTTTCTTCTCATGTGAAAATCTCAGAATGATAAATTAAAATCTTTTTAAAAATTCCCTCCAGTTCTTGAAGAAAAACATTATAAACCATGCATACACCTGAAATAAAACATGAGAAAATAATGATTGATAATGCTGAAAATGGAGTTTTGAGACGAACCAAAGTTTCTCAGTTTGCTGATTGCATCTGTGTGCTTGTCTCATAAATTTTGAAGAGAAAAATCTGTTTAAGGAAGAAGAAATGGAACTCCCATCATTTGGTATGAGGGATGATACCAGAAAAAAAAACTCATTTTAGTGTGCCAACTTAGAAGTTTCCTGATGGTGTTGGGCAGAACGTGGAGCAAAATGCATTTAGAATAGGCTTTGGAAAAGGCATCCTGACTACCATATGGTTTCACTTTCATCCTTTCAGTGACCCATCCTTTTTTCTTCAAAAAGGAATTTGTTGAAGGTGTTCCCACAAGTGGGTTTCAAGGTCTTTTACATTTGAAATAGGCCTTGATGGTGCCAATTAATATATCTTCCAGTTAGACTCCAGGTGTTGTTGAGTGAGGCCCATTATCCTGATTACATGGTCATTATAATATCTATTCTATTTTATACTTATTCACTGTGAACAGAGAATCCTAGATTTGGATATGTGAACTGAGAGCTAGAAAACTAGGGGTTTATTCTGAGTCCTATGGAGATCTCAGCTGAAGTTCTGCATTTCAGAATTTTGTTCTGGATTTGAGATACTGAATCCACTACATTTAAAAATCTCAGGACTCATGAAGAGAATGAGTTAAAAGCCATCATCATCAAATTAATGAGACCCTAAGAAACTCAAAGTGACCCTGTCTCTAAATAAAAATATAAAAAAGGGGTGGGGATGGGAATCAGTGGATGAATGCCTCCGGTTTGAATTTCTGGTACCAAAAAGAAATCAACACACACACACACACACACACACACACACACACACACACACAAACACACACTCACTTACACACACAAAAATAAATTAAATAAATAAACAAACAAACCCTCGTGAGTAACAAGCCCTAAATCAGCAGCCTCTCTCATTCAGGAGTACAACAAATGGATTTGGGGTTCTCTCCTGATAATTATTCCAGTCTTCTCCACACAATCTGGGACATGCTGGACTCATGGCACATGGATGCTCACATAGGGCTTCAGAAAGTAGCTGAAAACACCATACAACGATGGAACAAATAGCCAAGGTTTTCAACTGCCATTCTAAGCCTCACTAGACTAGTCAGAGGGAGGTGAAGGCTAAGCTTCCACAGAGTGACCCTGTGGTCACAAGACTCTGGAGAAGACCATGAGGAGTCACTAGCCACAACTCCCAGTTTCCACCATTGCCACTCCTGTCAGCTTTAAGCCACCTTCCTACCCAGTCTCAAGGTAGCAAGGCACACTTACCATTTCCTGGCTTTCAGGGTCCTCATCGTTCTCCCTGTGGTTTGTTTTCAGATTCTGCATAGAACAGACACCTGGGCTCCAGATCCAGGACAGAAGAAGCCTACAAAAAGATTGAAAAAATGGCGAGCTCCAGACACCAAGGGAACAGAAGATTGTGGAAGCCCTTCCCCTCATCACCGGCTGCCTGAGGATTGGACAGTTCTCACCTAAGAGACTGATTGGTCAAGGCTTCAGGCACTGCCTCCAACCTGAGCCAAGTGGGCACAAAATCAAAGTCTGAATGACAGGCTGCTCCATTGTCATTGTTAACCAACTAGAGATCAGGGCTGAGAATATAGCTTAGTCAGTAGAGTGCTTGTTTTGCTGATATAAGGCCATGGATTCAATCCCTGGTACTACACGCATACTCTCCCCCCCAAAAGAAAATTGAGTAAAGGACTTTGGAAACTAGGGTTATGGATCAGTGGTAGAGAACTTCCCTAGCATGTGTGAGGTACTGGGTTGAACACCCAGCACCGCATTAATAAGCCAACCTAGAGGGGATGTGGCTCAAGCGGTAGTGCACTCGTCTGGCATGTGGGCAGCCCAGGTTGGATCCTCAGCACCACATACAAACAAAGATGTTGTGTCCGCCCAAAACTAAAAGTATTTTTAAAAAGCCAACAAACTACTAATGGTACTGTGTCCATCTACAACAAAAAATATTCAAGAAAATAAAAAGACTGTGTATTGGACATGTGCATCCTCACTACATAACTCATAAACACATTTTAGAAATAATATGTACATATATGTCTTCAGACAGTGTGTAAAATTTCCTGTGATTTTTTTTCAAGTAACTTATATTACAGGTATGCTTCACAACCCTGAAATCCTCCCCAACTCAATTCTTCTTCTTCTTCTTCTTCTTCTTCTTCTTCTTCTTCTTCTTCTTATTATTATTATTATTATTATTATTATTATTATTATTATTTGAGGCCTGTTAAATGCATTAAATGCCTTTGTATGGGGTTATTTTAAGGCAAAATTTTCTTCCAATAATAGGACCTAGCCCAGAGAGAAATGTATTGACACTTATAACTGTTTATAAGGTTAAAGCAATTTGTGAATAAATATGTATATCTTTTTTTATGAAAATGATATCACAATTATTTTAATATTTTTAAATCTTTTTATTCTTTGTCTAATAAAAACACAGTTTGAGCTTTAAACTAATTAGCAATGTCCTTATATTCCTTCCTCCAAAAAAGTGACTCACAAGTATAATTCAAATTATTGAGACTCATAAATTTTTGATCCTTTATTTGAACTAGTGAAGTCTAAAGATTTTCATTTTATTTTCACCTTTAAATGAAGCCCACTCTTTATAGCTTTCTTGTTATATAACTGACCTTTAATATTCTTCAAATTTTACCCCCATTCTGATCACTTTGGACTATTGATGTTTTGATGGAGGGTATCTCAAAGTGGTCATGCACAAGGTAGGAAATGGATATAGTAAGATATAAGACTGGTGATTCGTGAGTATGTAGATTTTGCAATACAAAATAAGTATTGGTGGATGATATGGGGTAGGGAGAAAAAGAGCAATGAAAAAAAACAAGAAAATCTTGAACAGTAGAGGGGTTCACAGGTTACAAGTCTACAATGACAGTGTGAATATAGAGGGTAGTGTTCTTGGAAGCAGCAATAAAATTGGAGAGAAAGAAAAAAGGTAATTTTTTGCACAGTTTCCAAGTGAGAGAGCCAGGTGAATGGTTCTTTGTTCAACTCTTCACACCTATGAGTGGAATTTATAGTTCATAGGGTATGTCTCAGTAAGTAGTAAAATACCATTTCTATGTACTTGTACATGACTGGTATAACCCCCTGCCTAGAATCTATAAACTGAATCTCAAGGGGACCTGTGAAACACTGGAAAATCACTCCCATGATTAGGTTCTGAATAAGTCAAGAGGCAGGTTATTTTGTGTGGCTTGACTTAACCAAGTGAACCTTTCAGAGAGACTGCTGTCATCTTGGAAAAAACCAAACAAACAGGAAGTTGTGAATTGCCTGTGGAGGGAGCTCTGTGGCTAAGATCTGAGGGAAGTTTCTATCAGCAGAAAACAACCCCTGGCCAGCAGCCAGTAAGAAAACATGACCTCTGTCCCACAGTTACAGGAACTAAATTTTACCAGTCACTTGCATGAGCTTGGAAAAAGACTCCAAGTTGCAGCTGAGGACACAAGCCCCAGCCGACCCCTCAAATTCAGCCTTGTGAGCCTGAAAACAGGATCCATTGACCATGCCCAGGCTCCCAAACCACAGGAAACGTGAAACAGTAAATTTGTATTCTCTTAGACCTCTAAAAAAAATAATAAGTATTGGTGGATGATATGGGGTAGGGAGAAAAAGAGCAATGATAAAAAAAAGAAAATCTTGAACAGTAGAGGGGTTCACAGGTTCCAAGTCTACAATGATAGTGTGAATATAGAGGGTAGTGTTCTTGGAAGCAGCAATAAAATTTGAGAGAAAGAAAAAGGTAATTTTTTGCACAGTTCCCAAGTGAGAGAGCCAGGTGAATGGTTCTTTGTTCAACTCTTCCCACCTAGGAGTGGAATTTATAGTTCCTAGGGTATGTCTCAGTAAGTAGTAAAACACCATTTCTATGTACCTGTACACTTTTTCATGGCTACAGGCTGACTTTGACAATTTCAATCACATTACATGTTTTAACTTGTTAACTATTCACTAATTAATTCATTCATTACATTATTTATTTGTTTTTTTATTAATTCACTTATTCTTTAGTTGTCATTGTTTTTACATTACTCGTGATTACATAATTGCATAAATATTCTAAATGCTGAAGTTTTGTTAAATATTGTTTTATGTTTTTATTCATACATTTAATTTTCATTGAAATGTTTTTTCTTTGCCAAGCCTGATTTATATTACACGTCAATCTTCATTTATGAAGAGTAGATAAAATCACATTATTCCAAATAACTCAAGGATTTATCATCTTGGCAGAACCCTAATCACCCACTAAAATTGAAGCAGTCTTTGTCAACTAAAAGCTGTGTAAAAAGTCCTCTATTTTCTTATATACAGTTTAATAAAGAATTCCTCTCTCACTTTTATATTTTGGAGAGTAGACTAACTTCCTAAGCAGTAGTTAATAACCTAGGTGAGATTTCCAACTAGCTCATTATTACTTTTAAATTATTTACATCCTTGACACTAAGAGTGTCACTGATTACGTTTTTTTTTAATTTTTGCAAGATCTCTCTCTCTCTCTCTCTCTCTCTCTCTCTCTCTCTCTCTCTCTCTCTCTCTCTCTCCCTCTGTCTCTCACATATGACAAATTGATATCAGATATGCTTTTTCACAAAGAAACACTCTCAGCCTTTAATAAATTATTCTATAAAGAAAAAGGGTTTTGCTGTTTTTCTTAGAGCCTCACTAAGTTGCTGAGGCTGGCTGACTTTAATCTAATGTTATAGAAGTTTGATATATATATAGTGAATATAGAGGGTAGTGTTCATTTGACTCTTTCTCTTGGGGTTCGTGCCAGAGTTACCTTCTTCTTTTATTTCTACCTTATTTCTGTCTCCAAAGAAACTACCCTTTACCCTCATACTACCATTGATCCACCATTAGACTTTTTAAATCTGAACTCTTGAGCTGGTCATTCTTTCCCTCTTTCCTTCAGAGCACTTTTTTTCTCTACCTGTACCTGTTCCACCAATACTTTTTCATGAATACTCCCTACTACATACTAAATATCCACCAATTTCACATCCTGTCCCATCCCTGTTCTGATTTTCCATGGATCACTTTCAGATCCCCTCCACCCAGATATCAATAGTCCAGAGTAAGGTCAGGCCAGGGTGTTATATATGCAGGTTTTTCAAGTCATTTACATAACAATAAGCCTATTATTTGGGATGTATTCTGTTTTAGGTTAAAAAAGAAAATCTACAGACTTCACTGTTAAACTGAATTGTTTAAAATTCATTAATCTCAATAATTGGAAAAAGAAATTTTATAAAAAGTAGAATAAAGAAAAGAACATAATACATAAAAGTGACAAATTTGAAGACACACCAAGTGTATATATCAAAGAGTGTCATATATTGGTGCTTTCAAAAGACAAATTAATTTGAAATAAATGTAGTTAATGTGAGATGTAGTAATCATTTATTAATTATATATAATGGTAGTATATATGTATATGTACAAAATGCATCTCATATAATTATGAGTATACATTGCAAGAAATGAACTCTACAGTATTTTTTTTAATTTTGCTGAAAACACTATAAATAGCTAAATCTAGGTTTATGTATTACCAAATGTTCAGGATACATTTTGTACTTTCTAAAGTTTACAACTGACCAACAGACCCTTTTTTTTAAATTTTTAAAAGGAGTAGTATTTATTTTCAGGTAGAACATATGCCATCATTTATCTTTAAATTTTAAATACTTTGTAAATTATGTATGACAACAGAATGCATTACACTTTTTATTACACATATAGCGCAAATTTTTTTATTTCTCTGGTTTTATACAAAATATATTTACATGAATTCACTTCCTTGTACATGCACTTTATATAACAAAATACATCATATTCCACCATCATTTCTAACCCTATGATCCCTCCCCTCACCTCCCAATGCCCCCCAAAGGTCATTTTGATACATACTGATGTATGCTATAAAGTTATAGAAAAGAGTATATAACTTATAATAATATGAAGAGATAAAGTTTTGTAACTAATACATAGAATAATAATAAAAATAATAATAATAATGAACTTGCCATTTAGACATTAATAAATTATACATTTGGCACTACTGACATCTTTTCCAAAAAAAAATTGACACCATTTCCAAAAAAGGGGGGGTTTATTTGTGGGGAAAATGGTATTCTATGCTTTCTTAATATCAAGAATATATTATTTTCAGAAGTAATATATATTTCAATATAATAATAAAATAGAACCAGGTCTCATGGCACATACCTCTAATCCCATTGGATTGTGAGGCTAAGGCAAAATAATCCTGAGTTTAAGGCCAGCCTCAGAAACTTAGCAAGGCCCCAAGCAACTATGTGTGACTCAGTCTCTGTGTGCCCCTAATTTAAATTTCCAGTAAGAAACAACAACAACAAAAAGAATACAAAGTTTTGATGAGGACACAAAACAAATTCTCATGAACTAAAGATGGAGTAAAAATTGCTGTTATTTCATCATGAAATATATATATATATATATATATATATATATATATATATATATATATATATACACACACACACACACACACACACACACACATATATGAAATACTCCTCACCAAGCTGCTTAGACCTGTGGAAATTATAGTATGTGTGTACCATTACAGTGTACAAGTATGTGATAGCATAAGACTAGACCTCTACTTGTTAATGCAGTGGAAATCTGGGGCCAAGGAGGAAAGAGGTGGTGATTCAGAAAAATAAAAAAAATAACACAGTTTGAGAAAAAATGGTTTCTGGAGCCCAGAAATATTTTTGGTTTAATTAGAGTACAAAATACCACATAAGTATTATATTGAAGTTACATCTGTTAAATACATCAAGTGTATAATGAATTTCAAGGAAAATACGTGGAACTTATCACAAACTAAATAAAAATTTACAAAAGCCCATAAAATAGCATGTGCATAAATAAAACTAATCATTACAAAGACAACTATTTTAACTCAATTTAATATATAATGTTTTACTATCAAAATTTTAGCATGTTTTTCTCTAAATACAAGAAGAGAGCTGGACCTGTTGGTGCACAGTTGTAATCCCAGTACCTTGGTAGGTTAAGACAGGTGTATTGTGAGCTCAAAGCCAGCATCAGCAAAAATGAGGCCCTAACAACTCAGTGAGACACCGTCTCTAAATGTCATACAAAATAGGCTTGGGGATGTGGAAAAATTCCCCTGAGTTTAATTCCAAGTACCAAATTAAAGAAAAGAAGGAATCAAAATACAATAAATTTATCGTAGAAATAAAATATATGTAAAATACCCCAAAAACTTTTTAAAAACCAAATAATATAGTTATTGTACTGAGACATATTTAATGTATATTATGAAACTATATTGCAATAATACAGACCAATAAATCATAATATTAATCAAATCTGAAACCATATGTAGGTCAATAGTATTGTTAAGAGCAATAGAAAGGTGTATGTAAAACTAACCATATGAAAACTAACATTAAACATGAATGAATGAATCTATCCAACCTAAAGTTAGAAATGGGACATAGTGGCAAAGTTCACTGTTAGAGTGTGTGTGCAGAATGTGCAAGATAATCAGTTCCAATCTTAGCAACACTATAAAAAGCAAATATTAAGAGGGAATGATGTTGAAAATAAAGCAGAATATTAAATGAGACACTCTCCCTCCATCTATAGATACATTTAAGGAAACAAACTACTGTGAGTGTCTCTTTGGCAAAATCATGAGTGAGTAGAGAGATTTAGATACACTAGATATTAGTCCAGTCTTAAGAAATGTACCACATTTGGGACAAAATCCCCAAATACCATCATCAGCTCTAGTGAACAGAAATGTGAGAGAGGGGCTGAGGATGTAGCTCAGTTTTCAGAGGGCTTGCCTTGAATGCACAAGGCCCTGGGTTTAATCTCTAGCAACCCCCCTACCAAAAAAAAAAAAAAAGAAAAGAAAAAGAAAGAAGGAAATATGAAAGAAATGATAAAAAAAATGGTGATATCTAGGAGCCATAAACGCCTTCACAAGTGTTTTATCAGCTGTGACCAAGACACAAAAATACCCAAATATCAAAGCTGTCAATTTATCTCAAAACAACATCTGCCAGCATATTTTCCCAATTACTGTTGCTGACAGATGAAGTTCACTCTAGCTTTAATTGTAGGTGAAATAAGGAGGAATCCAGTAAACTACTCTTAGCTTGAGTGAGATTTTAGCACTTCCTGAATCCTGCCCCAACCCTGATACACTAGTAATAAGGCCAGAACTACCAATTCCTCCTAGAAAAAGTTTTTGGGTTTTTTTGGTGGGTGTGTGTATGTGTATATTGAATGTTTCAAATTTAACATATTTTGTTTATGTTACTATGTCCCTGATACACTAGTAATAATGCCAGAACTAACAATTGCTCCTAGAAAGTTTTTTTGTGTGTGTTTGGATGTCTGTGTGTGTGGATGTGTGTACTGAATGTCTCAACTTTAACATATTTTATTTTTGTTACTATGTCCTGAAGTACCAATCTCCAGAACAAAAGGTGACTGAGCTTATGTAAATCTCTGTAGATTTCAAACAAATGAATTTACATTCTTTTCCCAGGCTTTTATGAAATGTGATACCAAATAGTAGTTCAGAAAAGAGGTTAAAAAACAATGATTCCTGTTTTTTCCAATAAATCTTTACATAATAGTTCTAAATTGGCTACTTCATATAAACTTTCCACAGGAATAAAATGCATCAGTCAAAGAGATTTTCTGTAGCCTGGGCAGTGTTGTTGAAAAGGTTATTGTAATAATCTGAAGGAGCTAGGTGTGGTGGCAAATATACTGGAGGCTAGACAGGCGAGTCAGGATGATTGTGATTTGAAAGACAGCCTTAACAACATAGCAAGGCTATAAGCAACTTAGTGAGATATTAGTGATATATCACCTGTCTCAAAAAGAAAAAGAAGGACTGGGGACATAACTCAGTGGAAAGCACCCCCCGAGCACCAAAGCACACCAAACCAAACAAATATCTGAAAGACAGTAGGGACTCCAGAGTATATGTGTGTATGTATAGATAAATTTTTTGTTAAAATATAAAGTTAATAAAGATAGTTTTGAAAAAACTAACATGGTTCTTTTTTTAAAGAGAGACAGAGAGAGAGAGAGAGAGAGAGAGAGAGAGAGAGAGAATTTTAATATTTATTTATTCATTTTAGTTTTCAGAAGACACAACATCTTTGTTTGTATTTGGTGCTGGAGATCGAACCCAGCACCACACGCATGCCAGGCAAGCACACTACAGCTTGAGCCACATTCCCAGGTCCTACCATGGTTCTTAAGAGCTCAAAATAAAAATGCCATATAATCCACTAATAATAATTTTTTTGAAGCAGGGTATTATTGTGAATATATGTACTCTCAGTAGCTCAGGAGGATGAAACAGGAGGAACTTAAATGCAAGACCAGCCTCAGAAACTTGGCAATAGCTTAAGTGACTCAGTGATATCCTGTATTATTTAAAAAATAGGGATGTAATGATAGACCCAACCTGATCTTTTCTTAAAATTGGGAGCCATCTCGCCACAAATCCATGAAAAGATAATTTAGGCTTTTCTATAAACTACTGCAAATTCTGAATCTGCTTGGAATGCCTGCCCGTGCCTTGAACCCACCCACGCCTGGCTCTCAGACAAGAGAGCAGCCCTCTCTAAAACTTTAATGACACCTCATAAATATTGGCCTTCCCTGGCCAGACAATGACCCTCTCAGAGGCTCAAATGGTCCTAATAAATTCTTATGTTGTGTCCAGCAATAAATGTAAACTACCATTAGTGTGATGCTTGTCAGAGTTCTGTTATCTGTAACCCCCCTTTGTGTAACTTTCTGGCCTATAAAGCTGGGCTGCAGAAAAGCTGGGGTTTCTGTCTTGTTCCCACGGTTTTGGGAGGGAGAGGCAGCCAAGCCGGTCGAAATAATAAGCTTGCTTTAATTTGATTTTAATTGGAGTCAGTAGTCTTTTCTTGTGTCCTGGTCTAACATTTTGGAGGCCCCAGCGAAATGACCCTGCCAGACCAGATCACAAGACCAGACTGCTGGAAATTCTGAAGCCAGCATTCGCTCCAGGGCTCTGGGCTGGAGAGCCACTCTAGGGGGTGCGCACCTTGAGATGTTCCAAGGCCTTGGAGTGAGCCTCAGTCTCTGGAGCACTGCAGTGAACTGCCGCACTAAAAATATTAGCAAGCACCTGGTGGAGGAGGCCTCCATAGGTAAATGGTGCCATTATAACATCTATTATCCAGTTAAGGGAGATCTCTTTTGAAGACCGAGAGGTGGCCTGAAAAGGCTCACATATACTCTTCTCCGGGACAGTAATGAGAAATTGTTCTGTCCTCTGTTCTGTTCTGTAGGGAATTCCCCTGGAAGGATAGAGAGGTGCCAACGGGCATGCACGCGCTCCTACCCTGGAGCTTTAGCAAGACGATGCATTGCTCCTCTGTTTTTCTGTTTCAGCACTGGGTTTCTGTTTTCTTGTGTTTTGTTCTGTGTTCTATATGTTTTTTGTTTGTTTGTTTTTGTGCCTTTTGTTGTGTGATTTCTGTGGTAAAAACTTAAGGATATTGGATGTGAAAATGCGTAATAAAGCAAGTAAGTCTGAAACCCCTTTGGACTGTGTTTTAAGGAACTGTGATGAACTTTATCTCCCTTTGTTAAGCAGGATGAGAGAACCCCTAGCTGGCTGCTGGAGCACACCCACTGCAGAGGGCAATGCCTGCTGGGGATCTAAGAACTGAGTATCTCCTAGGTTAACAAGTGAACCTTCTTTAAAACCCCTTGTCCCTCCAAATCAAGGAGTCACAACCTTTGGGCAGAGTCCCTGTGTTTCTTCTTTGTTAGAAAAGCAATAAACCTCCCTTTTTCTTTTTCTCAAAACCCTGTTCTCATTATTAAATTGCCATTAATTGGCTTCAAGGTCAGGAACCAAACTTTCAGTTACAAATGTTGATACCACACCCCCCTGGAAATTTTTCAGAGCTGACTACTGAAGTGTTAGGAGATGGAGCATGCCTGGGGTGGAATGGAACCTGAGGAGCTAATCCTGTAAGTAAAAGGAGGGACTGAGGGACTCCCAGCAGCTGCTGAAGCCCTGTTTCTTTGGGGAATTCCCTCCTTTTTTCCTTGCACTGTAAGGATTATGTCACCTCTGTCTTCTTAAAAAAAATAAAAAAGAAAAAGGGGACACTAAATGCAGTAAAGTCGCCATGGAGACCCTTGATTTTACATTTCTGGTTGCCCCTCTGTGAAAACATCTGGTCCCATTGTGGGGGCATCTATAGTGCCACTGGTGAAGGAGATTTTTTTCTTATCTGCTCTGTTTTAAAGGTTTCTGTTTGTCAGCCACAGTCTGGAGCTCCTTTCTGTCTGACTGACCTGTGTCTTTGTTTCTGGCCCTTTAAGACATGTGCAATAGTATATTGATATCATAAATTGTTTCTTGGAAATGATCTTTGCTGAATGTGTGTCTAAAAGATGATGTTTAATTGTAACAATCTGGTATCTGAATGGGTTTTTGAAGCATTTTACAATCTTGCAGTTAAAAGTTGGGATTAGGTAATTGTTTAGTTTATGATTTCAGATAATTTATGCCAGAGAACTTAAATACTTAGAATGGAAAACTAAATAACTCTACTTCCAAGTTGGCAAGTTACTTCCAATAATTCAGTTTTTTTCACCAATTTTGAATTGAATAGCCTGGGAAAATGTCACTGTGTACCAGTGCATTAATTTGGAAAAGGATAGTAAATCATAGTATGGAATCTGTTGACAAAACAAGATGTAAAGATATAAAATTTTGTGAATTGTATCTTAAACTTGTATCATTATTTTCAACATCCGAACCTGAAAATTATGACTTATGGTTAAAATGCCTTAGGCCTGACTTGTCTGCTCAGAATAGCAGTTTTTCCTTCCAGACCTCAGCCAGGACTTATGTTGAAATGCAAATGAAAGAAGACTGCAAGCTCAGTATGAGACTGATCTGAGGCCTTAACAAAAAAGGTAAATTGTATGGTATTTACTAAATACTGGCCAGGCATTTTTTCTAGGATTCTTTTTTTTTTCCTCTTAGATTCTGTATTTTTTTGAGCTCATGATTTTGATCGTACAGACATAGGTTAATGTTTTTCTGATCAGTTCTATCTTTGACCAACTGTGGAGTTTTTGAAACGTTGCAATGGAGATTTCACCTGTGAAAAGCTACAAGGCCTTTACTATTGTTATGTGTGCACACTTGTGTTATGTGTTGTATGTCTATATATATACATATGTCTGTATATCATATATATGATATACAAATTAACATATATAAGAAGCGCTCATAAAAACAATGTTTAAAAAGTGGATCCAAAAATTTAAATCATGTGATTTAAATGGTTCAATTTAAATTGAATAAACAGATAAAATAAATGTCTTTAAATTTAAGCTTACATGTTTTTCTAGGTGTTCAAAAAACTCATAAAATATTAATGTCTATAAATTGTCTAATATGCCTTGGTTCTAGGATTTTTCCTTCAACAACAACAACAAAAAATGGCTAGCACTGTTCAACTCATTTGTCTAATATTTTGGTAAAATAAGTAAATTAAATTTCATATGGGTTTACTCATTCATAAGTACTTTTTTTACATATCTGATTAATTTACTATAGTCTGTATGAGTTTGTTTTTACAATCAGTCATGTGTTAAAGAGACAAAAATTTCTTAAAACATAAGTTTACCCATTACATTGTGTTTATTAAGTTTTTTTATTTTCTAAAGCAAGCAACCATAAAAATTAAACAACTGGTTAAATAAAAACTGTTATTTTAGAGCATCGTACTGTCATTTTTTAAAAGCTAAACTTGGTTAATATAAAAACATCAATGTAATTGTGATGCTATTAATGTGCTCATATCTTCCAGGTATACAAGTCTGTAAGGGAGAAACTTTAAAAGAGCATATATCAAGCTAGTGTTCTGAAGTTGTATGGTAAAAAAAAATATATTGGGGATTTATTTACTTGTTATCAACAAGATATGTAAAGTTTTATGTTACATTTTACATTGGGGAACAATTTACATGTATTTTTAAGTTAATGAGAGCCTAAACTATGTAAAGGTTAAAAACTTTTTTAACCTTTCTTTAAGCCTTTCTTTAATTCATGTTTTAAATGTGATATCATATGGTGTTAGCTAATGTTCATGTGACCTCAAACAATTTATGTAAACTTTGTAAAGTAATATTTAAAAAGCAAATATCAGCTTTAAAACTGGAACACTTACGATTTATAAAGAGCCGGGCCTTAACTGAGTTAAGGTTCTGTGTTCCATCTTACTATATGTGAGAATGACTACAAAAGCAGTAGGCCAGATTTTAGTCCTTTTAAAGTTATGTTCAAAAGCTTTTTTTAATCTGGCAAGACTACTAGGATCTCAAACAGGGGATATAATGTATACCTCAGCCAAAATTCAGGGTAGCTATTAAATGAACTAAATATTTTCACTCTTGTTAATTTTATTTTGTAATTTCCTTATAAGTGATCTAAAGATTCCCTGTTAGTATTTTACAGAAATTTTGCATGAAGAACACAACATGGATTAATTTAAGATAATAAGCCATCACCTAAAAGACAGATAGGATAATACAGATCCCATTTAATAAAAAAGATAAATAATTGTAAAGTTATACACATTAAAGCCCAGTACTCTTAATATAAGGGTGTTAAGATTTATTTGTTGGATGTTTAAGATTAAGTTTTAAAATGTTGAAGCCTTGTGAGGAAATTTCTGTACACTGACATGCTCCAGTTGCTGCAACATTTATTCAGTACTCATGGTCTTTTTTTCTCTCATAGAAGCACCCATCCCCAGATGACTTTACAACCTGTTCTTCCCCAACCAGACTTCAAACCGAACTGACTTCTAAAAGGAAACTCAAGTCCCTCATGGCATGCCTCCTCACATCACCCCCTCTCAGCTCAGAAAAAGCCAAAACAAGTGATGCCCCTTTCTTACAACAATGGAGCCAAAAATAAATAGACTGTCAATATAAATAATTAATTAAGTCAGATCAAATCAGGGAGACCAGTTTTGGGTGAGTTTAAAAATTTTTGGAGACTGTTACCTGAGGAATTAAAATTCTCTCAGTGCTCTTCCCCTACCCTATCAAATATTTGAAAGGAATACATAAAAAGGGGGGGGGGAGTGATAGACCCAACCTGATTTTTTCTTAAAATTGGGAGCCATCTCGCGACAAAGCCATGAAAAGATAATTTCAGCTTTACAATAAATTACTGCAAATTCTGAACCTGCTTGGAATGCCTGCCTGTGCCTTGAGCTCACCCATGCCTGGCTCTCTGACCAGATTGCAGCCCTCTCTGAAACTTCATTGATGCCTCACAAATCTTGGCCTTCCCTGGCCAGATAACGACCTTCTCTGAGGCTCTAATGACCTTCCTAAATTCTGATGTTGGAGTAAGCAATAATGTAAACTACCATTAGTGTTATGCTCCTCAGAGTTTTGTTATCTGTAACCTCCCTTTTTGTAACTTTCTGGGCTATAATCCTGGGATGCAAGAAAGCTTCGGGTCTGTCTTGTTCCTGCAGTTTTGGGTGGGAGAGGCAGCCCGGCTGGTTGAAATAATAAGCTTGATTTAATTTAATTTGAATTGGAGTCAGTGGTCTTTTCTTGTGTCCTGGTGTAACACCACCAGACACTGAAAACAATTATGATGAGTTCCTGGCCACAAATTTCAGTTCCTGACATTGCCAGTCTCAGTGGCTTAAAACAGCCTCCCTACCCAGTCTCAAAATAAGAACACACACTTGCCATTTCCTGGCTTTCAGTATGCTTAGTGTCCCTGCTATAGTTTTTTCAGCTCCTGTGTAGCACAGAAGCCTGGAGCTCCAGATCTACAACAGAAAACATAGAAATGGATTAAAAGAATGGCAGGCTCCAGAAACACAAGGAGAGGAGAATATGAAAGCCCACCCATCATCACTGGCTCTGTGTTGATTGGACTGCTCTCACCTAAGAGAGAGATTGGAAAGGGCTTCAGGCACTTCCTCCAAACTGAGGCTAGTAGGTTTACTGTTTGAGTGACAGTAAATTGCATTCAGACCAGAATCAAAGTCACAAAGACTGATTCTTGGTTGCTTTATTTGTTGATAAAGGACTCGGGATCAACCATGTGCTGTGGTGCATGACTGTAATCCCAGCAGCTTGACAGGCTGAGGAAGGAGGATTGTGAATTCAAAGCCAGCCTAAGCAATAATAAAGCAATAAGAAACTCAGTGAGACACTGTCTCTAAATATAATACAAATAGGGCTGGGGATGTGGCTCAGTGGTCATGTGCCCCTGAATTCAATTCCCAGTAGGAAAAAAAAAAAAAAACAATGGGGATCATATCAAGAGGTACTCAAAACAGAGCCCCATGACAACAGATGAATGCATTCATGGATGGATAGACACAGAGATAGAGTGTTGGGACAGGGTCTCATATTCTCCTGTGATGGCTTTATTTTTTTAATTTGCTGTGAATTGCACTAAGTGCTCAGGACCAAATTATGTCATGGCAGAGTGTCCTCCAAATACATGGATCCAGCACTGAGAGAAGTGCATTTGTCATGTATATAAGGATAAATCAGTTCATGAATACATATGTGTATATTTTTATAAAAAAGAAATATTACAATTACTTTAAATTTTCATTAATATTCATGTTCTCTGGTCTTATGAGAAAACAGCTTGAGATTTCAACTCATTATTAATTCCCTGAGGCAATAATATCCCCACTCCTTTATAAATTAGGAGACACAGTAAAATGCTAAAGTTTCTAGTATTAACATTAATAAAGAAAAAGAAGTGCAGTGGGCCAGGTCTATAGATCTGTCAGTATCCCAGACCCTAGAGTATAAGTAACTAAATAATAATTATGATTGGAGACTAATCATAGGATTTTGTCTTTTTTTTTTCTTTTGGTATGGGGTACTATGAGAATATTGGCACAAATCACAGGCATTTATGTCTCTCTCTGTATATATATATATATATATATATATATATATATATATATATATATATATATATATTATTTTCATAACTTAATACATCCCATCAACAGAGTCAACTTTAGATTTAAATGAAGAAAAAGTAAATCACTATTGCCAAGGTCAAGCCCCAGTAAAGATCAAGGGATCCTGAGGGACGAGTGGTGTCTGGTGCTGAAGGATAAGTAGCGTCCATGAGACAGGATGATGGTTTCAAGTTATGAGCAGCCTTCAGAAGGATCTGCTGCCCCTAGAGGGCCTTTATTATTTTTTTGTTTGTTTGTTTTACAGGTTTTTTTTTCCTTTTGGTAGTTAATGGATAGCATCAAAATTTCTTTGGTTTACATAACTTTCAAGAGTTACAATCTTGTCAAACATATGTTAATTATCAAAGATATTAAGCACATTATGTAAAATTTTTCCTGTAACTTTGCCAATCATGATTAGTCTTTTACATTTTCACCTCAGTCTCTAGGGGCTCGAATACAAAACTTGACTACCTGTCTCTTGACCTATTATTATCTTTTAACTTTAAATCATACCTATAATTATTCCATTGACCTTTAAATTTAAAATATACTTATAATTATTGGTAAGCTTTCTTACTCCTAAAGTTCCAATAAATAACACTAAAACAGTGAAAGCCTATTTTTTAGAAGCCTACTACTCTGAACTGTCTCAAAAATATATCTATATTAATTTTACATTTTTTTGTTTTTAATTTCCAACTAATTTCCTTTGTTCATATGACCTATTTAACCACTTTCTTAAAAGAGTTTCTTTGATCATTGTTCAAAGTATACCAATCCTCATGTCTTTGTGATCTTTAATTAAAAGGCAGGCTCTGCACCTCAAACCATTTGTCATTTTTATTAACTATTTTTTTCCTATTTTCTTTTTTTTAATTTATTTTTTACTTTTCAGTGGACACAACATCTTTATTTGTATGTGGTGCTGTGAATCGAACCCAGGCCGCACGCATGCCAGGTGAGCGCGCTACCACTTGAACCACATCTCCAGCCCTTGTTTCCTATTTTCATCATGAATTCCTGTGTAAAGTAAGAGAGTATGTTAGTTGGAGGAATATATGTCACAAAAGTGTGACTTTAGGATTGGGGGCTTAGAGTAAATTGTTAATTTTTTCTCAGGAAACTTGATTTGAAATATTTTCCCCATAAACTTCTTGAGAAATAAAACTATTTTGTGTCCTCAGAGATATTGAAACACATCTCAGGGCATGTCTTAATTGTACCCTTAGTCTCATTCTGGGAGTTTTCCTGCAATCTCAAGTAACACATACTTTTATTATTGATTGATGTATACCCTTTTATTTATATCATGAGTATCATAAACAAAGCACTTAGCATTCCTTATGGTTCCAGATTCCATATGGTTCTGCTCTGCCCCAGCAACCCGGAGTGTGACTGTGTCAGTGGGTTCAGGAACACTTCACCACACACACTCTCTATAAGTCACCATATGACTTCATATGACTTCTGTGAACCTTGTGATTGAATCTTGGCACCCAGTCTATAGTATTGGAATAGTTATGTATCACTGGATATTAAGTCATTGTATAACTTATCGGCACATTTGAACCCTGAGCCAAATCCCCATCCCTATTTTATATTTAATTTAAAAAAAGAGTCTCACTAAGTTTCTTAGCACCTGATGTTCACTGAAGCTGGAATTGAACTCATGATCCTCCTGCTTCAGCCTGACAAAATACTGGGAATGATTTCAGTGTGCACCACTGCACTCGGTTCTGTTCACATATTTAATGCCAGCATTCCCTCTCTGCATTGTCAACTATTTTATTTTTTCTATTCAACATTCCAAATGAATGCAGTATTTCTAATTTTTTGAAAAGAACTTCATTGCAGTTTAAAGATTTTGCTTTCTCCTTGTGAGCATTTTACATGAGAGAAAAGAAGACAAGTAACTTGAAAATTTAAAAAATAAAAACAATGTCTGTCTCCTCCCTCTGTCTTCCCAGGCACATTCACCTTATCAAAATGTCTGATTTAAAATTTTTCTTTTATTAAGTTCCTGTGTGATGCATCCTCATTCTAACCTCCCATATTGTGTTAAATGGGGGTTTCATAACTGCCTGATAAAATTGTGAAGAGATATCATATCTAAAGTCTGTTGAAGTTTCTAATGAATATCGTTCTTTTTTTTTTTTCTTCTAGAGAGCAGTATAAAGTATGAAGTTAAGGCACTTAAGGAGGACTCTGAGAGCCCTTCAGATGTCAATGATCTTTTAGTTATACAGGGCTGGGAACCTCTGGGGAACTGAGATACTGTGAAGACCATGCCCCTTAAAATGCAGATTTTTTTTCAATGAAGACATAAAGTTCTCAAACTTATCGATCAGAGTAGCAACGAATTAGTTTATTAGAAGTGATGTGAAAGAGGAAAAAGATGACACTCTGAAGAGAGAGAATTTTCTGTCTGAAAAGAGAACATGTCTCTCTTGCAGGCTCTCTTGCATTCCAGTTTTCTTGGAGATCTAAACAGAGATTCCAAAGGGTCCTTCCCTTTGATTTTGTACTGATAGTTAGAATAACATAAAACTCTCAAGTATTCACTGCCATGACAACTTTAGGTTAATTAGATTCATGCTCACCATTTCTAAAGTAACTCATAAGCAAAATTGTTGCAGATTTTTTGGTTATTAAGAATTACCGTTGTTTCTCTGATTTTCAGAATCTGGTCTTTAGCACAGGCACAAAATTCTCCTGTTTAGAGTAACATAGGTTGCTCTTATAAACATTATTTTGAAACTGCATTTCTCCTGCAGATAACAGTTTGTTAAGGAATGTGACATATTCTGTCCAGCTAAGCCAGAAAGGATGCAAGTAAATTGCTTCATAGAAAATAAAGAATGGGGTCAGTATGTTGGTCCTATTCATTTCTTTCTTTATTTGTTTGTTTGATTATGGTATTGTGTGTTGAATCCAGAGCTAGCCTACCACTGAGCTACATCGCCAGCCCTATATTTATATTTTATTTAGAGACAAGGTCTCACTGATTTTGTTAGTGTCTCTTGGAGAAGTTACTAAGACTCGCTCTAAGTTCATAATTTTCCTGCCTCACCCTCCCAAGCTACTAAAAATACAGGCATGTGGCACCATTACCAACCTACCATTTATCTAAAAAAAGTACTTTATTTTTTTTACCAGGTTCTTTAAATAATACTATAATGAAAATAGACATGCAGTGGTTCTATGATGTAATAACTCCAGTATTTTTTTAGATTCATACCCAGAATAACATCTAGTGGAACATAAGCCTTTTTTTTTTATTTTAAATTTCTGAAGAACCTTAATACCATTTTCAAAAATAGCTTTATTCTATTGATATTCTCACCAATATTTTTTTCAACTGAGTCTTTTTATATGATGCTTGCATGCTCTGGAGTACCTATTATCTTTCAGATTTTTATATTTTCGTTCTTAATATTTTTTTTACGTGTTGTTAGTCATAGATAGACAAATTACTTTTATTTTATTTATTCATTTTTATGTGGTACTGATTCTTAAATATAGTGCAGCTGATGTGCTGTGAAAGCACTCTACAACTAAGCCAGAACTCTATCCTCAGTCTTTGAGATTTTAAGCATAGGCATTCTGACAACACTGCACAAAGTGCAGGATATTTTTTATTTTACTGATACTTTAAATTACTGATGCAAGTGTGTTATATTCCAGGATTTCAAGTAGCCAGAGGAAGAGTGTCCTGTAAATATTTTCTGTGATGAAATGAAACAAGAATCCGCGATTTTTAAACTTTGTTAACACTTCTGCTGAAAATTTTTGTCTTTGGAAGTGTTACAAACAATGCAAATCCAATGGCTTGAAATATATCAAGATTTGCCCATGCTCGTCTCTATTGCTTTTAGCAATTGAAAGTTTAAGATACACTCCCTTGAACAGAAGTTGCTAATGTTAGATATTCAGTGCATGGAGAAACTTATTCTGAAAACCTACTGTTAGGCCTGGAATTATTAGTGGTGTAAACAAGGGTAGGTCAGGTCTCAGAAAGTGCTCAAATCTTACTGAGTCTATCAGGAGATTGATTAATTTTACCCTTTTGTACCCTTTATTGAATCAAGAGTGAAGTAATTCTTCCAACAAGAGAAGTTAGTAAAACCACTGGTAAATCTCCTTTTGGGACTAACTGACACCTTTGAGATGTAATTTTTCTGCCCTGACTTCAGGTTGTGAAACAAATCAAAAGACTTACTTGGTCATAGAAGAAAACCACTTTGTAATTTTCACACTTACATTTTACTCCTTCTTTAACCAGTGGATAAGTTAAGATAAAAATTACAGAAAATTTTAAAGTCAGTTTATATATTATCTCAATCTCCCCTTATTTAAGATGCCTTCAAACTTGTAGGAGTATTTCTCAAATATGTGGCACTTCAGTAAACAACTCAAATGCCCACGTGTACCCTAGCTTTTTCTACTCATTTGATTGTACATATTCTTTCACTTGTCCAATGTATGTAAATCTCATAACTCATTTATGACTTTGTCAAAGTAACACACATAACATGAGTAAATGTGTATTAATATATTAGTAAAGAAGGGGTGGGTTAAAAGCCTTCTATTTTGCTATATTTCTGTTATGGTCCAGCTGTGACGTGTTCCCCAAAAGCTCATATGTGAAACAATGCAGGAAGGTTTGGAGGAGAAATGATTGGGTCATAGCTTTAAAGTCCTCAGTGAATTAATCCCTGAATGAATTAACTATGTGGTAACTGAATTGATAGTGTATGGCTGAAAAAAGTGAGAATTGGGGATAGAGCTTTGGAATCTAAATTTATATATTCTCCCCAAAATGAATCTGTCTCTTTACTGTTATCACTATGTCAGTTGATTCCCTCTACCACACCCTTTTGCCATAATGTTCTGCCTCACCTTGAGCCCTGAGAAATGGAGCAGTATTCTATAGGCTAAGACTTTTGAAACCCTAACCCTGTAAATAAACGTTTATTCCTCTACAATTTCTCTGGTCAATTTGTTAGTCACATTGTTGAAAATGGCAACTAAAACAACTTCTAACTTGATCTCTCCTTAATATCTGCTCTTTGTGATGATTTTGAACCCAGTACCTTACAGATTCTGCAAACAAACGCTCAGGAAAATGTGACCTATCTAACTTTAGATTGTATTGTATTATCCATTTACTTCTAGCCTTATTTTTGATACGGATAGGCTTAGACCATTTTATTTATCTTAAAAATACAAGAAATTACATGCATATGAATTCATCTTTGTGTTTGGTTCATACTATGACTCCTTGGATTTCAGTATTGTATTATACATTCATTATATACATCAGTTTCTCTTAATGATACTAATAGTTCATTTGATTCTCTGAAGCATAGGTTTTGGAGGTATTTCATAAATACTTTTTATTCCATGTAATTTTTTTTCAGTCTCTTTCTTTTAATAGAGAAGCATGCTGAAATTTCTTTGTTAATGTTTTTATTTTTCGTAGTTGTAATCATAATAACTTTATTTTATCTATTTACTTTTAGGTGATGCTGATGATTGAACCCAGTGCCTCACATGTGCTAGGTAAGCACTCTACCATAACCCCAGTCCTACATGCTAAAATATTGATGAAAATGTTACAGATTTCATTCAAGGAAAATTGTTCTCTTTGTAGTGATGTGTAGTATCTAAACACATGTGTGTAATTGTTTTTTTTTTAATGTCCTAATTCACGTTTTATTTACCAGAAAATTCTGCATATTTACCTTTAAAATGTATATGCAATGTGTGAAGTAGTATCAAAATGTTACCTTTATATAATACTGATGTGGTGTTTTTTACTGTTTGTTAGGCTCAATGTAGTGTGGCAAATAATGTGTCTTGACAGTAGAAACCACTTTACTCACACTTTATTATTTTTACGTTTCTTATGTGCACATTATATTTTCTTTCACCTTACAGATTTCAACTGTATGGACCATGCAGCTCTTCTTTTATATATTATTATGGTTTTTAAGAGCAGTCATATTTATAAGTTAATGTTACTGGTGGGGAAGTGTCATGTCCTTCAATAGGCACACATTTTTTTACAAAAAGATAGCCACTTATAATTAATCTGTAGTTCATGAGAACTTTTCACTCCACATCTTCATGAATACTGTTTAATTTTATGTATTTGGTTATATTTTATTTTTTATGAGTACTGAACCCTTAGATATCACCTGTATCAAAGAATATTCAAGTTATTTGACTGTTCTTCTCATGATGTCCTTGCCTTTTTCTTCCTGAATGTATTTTTCATGCATCAGGCAATTCATCTTACCTGTTACTTTGTACCATTTAATGGTATAACTTCATTTATTGATTATTTTAATGCCCAATTTATTAATTTGTTTAACATTTTGTTTTGTGAAACTTTGAAAAGAAATAAGTTTCCCATTGCTGTGTGCTTCTTATGACTGAAATCAAGGGTGCCTTTCCATTCAAAACTAGACTCTAGTCTTAATATTATATGAGACAGAGTCTCAATAAGTTGTTAATCATCTCTGTGAAATTTCTTTTATTATTATTATTATTGTTGTTATTATTTATATGAGGCAGTGGAATGCATTATAATTTTTATTACACATGTAGGGCACATGCTTTATGTCTCTTGCTGTATACAAAATATATTCACATCAATTTGTGTCTTCATAAATGTACTTTAGAGAATGGTTTTCATCAGATTCCACCATAATTGCAAATCCTCTGCCACCTCTCTTCTCCCCTACCCTGCTACCCTATCTAAAGTTTGTCTATCCCTCTCATGTCCCTCCCTACACCACTATGAATCAGTCCCTTTGTATTAAAGAAAACATTCAGCATTTGTTTTGGGGGGATTGGTTTTGTCATAACTTCTTAAGCAGTTGATACTATGAGCAATACCAACACATTCACAATAAAACTTACTTTTTCTTATAGTAACTATTGAAGGTTTTATAATTACATATTGACTATCTTTGAAAGACTTATTATGTTGCACTAAGCAAGATTAAAATCACTTGTGTGTGTGTGTGTGTGTGTGTGTGTGTGTGTGTGTGTGTGTGTGTGACACAGATACCCCATAGATATGAAACTTTATTTAGAAAAGATGGCAATTTTCTACTCCTCAGCAGTGGAAACTTTCATTTTTCATTGTCTAATTGTAAAGATTTTTTTTTAAAGATTCTGTTTTAGGGATAGGATTATGGCTCAATAGTAGGGTGCTCACTTAGTACATGAGAGGCATTGGGTTTGATCCTCAGCACCACATTAAAATAAAATAATAATATTTAAAAAATGATATTGTGTCCACTAACAAATAAAAAATATTAAAATTCTCTTTTTGGTACACTGATCTCTCTAAGTTTATAACATACAATAATGTGTTGCATAGTGATCTTTTAGTCAGTGATGGAATTTATATACAACAACAGCTACAATATATAGCCTAAGATTGTAGTAGTATACAATCTAAATGTCAGTATATAGTATGATATTTGCAACAATGGCAAAGTCATTTTGAGTGCATTTCTTAGAGTGTATGCCTGTCTTTTAATGAGGCATTTTTATACACATACTGTACATTACAAGAACTGATATAATTTTTGTATGACTGTTATATCTCAGATTTACCAAAGCATGCATGAAATTTTATTTGTCTATCAAAGATCAAGAATTTGACACCACTGACACATTAATGGCCATTACTGGAGATTAGTTTATTTTGAATATTATATTATTGTTGTTGTTGTTACTATTATTATTATATGGTATTGAACTCAAGGGCACTGAACTCCTGAGCAACATTGCCAGCCTTCATTTACATTTTATTTAGATATAGGCTTTCAGTAAGTTGCTTAGCGCCTCCCTTTTGCTGAGGCTGAGTTTCAAATTATGATCCTTCTGCCTCTCCTACCTTGTTAGTTTCACAAGATTCTTACCTGCTTTTTTCTTTGACATCACATGCCTGCTATCCTCTCATGCTGTTCATTGCTGGACTCAGCAGTTTTAGATATTCTCCTTTTCACATTTTGACACCATTGTTGGCAGATCCAAGATCTTTAATTAGATAGTCCTTAATACACAGTTTCTCATTTTGACTCCTTGGTGTTCATGATCATGAAGAACTTGAAAAGTGTTCAACAGATATCTCTAAATGGTATAAAATGTGAAGAAAAAAATCTATAAAAAAAGTTAAAACATACTGACATTTATCTTTGGATAAATAATAAATTGTGAATTAAGGTAGCACCAGCACTGTCTTATGGAGAAAAGTAAGCATATTCCAAGAAAGATAAGAAAAAAATAATGAGAGAAACAATAGAATAAAAATACATTTTTACTTTGAGAAATTGATTTTTGAGAACTTTCCAGCTAAATCTGGCAGATAATTTTATAGTGGTAAGAGACACCCATGAAATTGATGCCTCACAAGTATCTAAACAACCTCATGGTAAGGAAACCTTTGACAGTAATACCTATAAAGCATGAGAATGAATCAAAGAAGGGTGATAAATACTCCTCTGTAAAAGTGCTTATAAAACATAATTTTTCATTGAATCCTAATGTAAAGGATTATTTGTGTGCATAGTGACTAGACAGTACTTTTTTCAGATGTACAAAAAGGGTAAGATGCTGATTAAAGTCACATCTTCTAGCTAGAATCATATGGAAGAGAACATAATTAATTTATAGAAAGAATGCTGTTTTATTTTTGGTCCTATTATTTATTTATATTTGAACTTAATCTTCCACTAATGTAATATGTAACTCAAAATACTACAGTTATTTCTCTGAGTCCCTCATTTCTTGACTACAGAATGCCAAAATTTAGATTATGCCATTTCTCATATTCTTTATACAAGAAATCAGAGGGCTAAAGGTTACTTTAACTATACTTGGAGTTGGGGTTTTGGCTCAGAGAAAGAGCACTCACCTAGCATGTATGAGGAATGCAGTTCAATGTTCAGCTCCCTACAAAAATAAATAAATAAATAAATAAATAAATAAATAAATAAATAAATAAATGTATTTTGTCCACCTACAACTAAATAATAAATGTTAAAAATTACTGACTGATCTTTACTCAGACAATAATATTTTAACTTTACGTCTTTTATAAACAATTCCATGAAGGGGCTGGGGTTGTGGCTTAGAGGAATATCACTCACGTAGCATATGTGAGGAAATGGGTTTGATTTTTTGCACTACATATAAATAAATAAAATTCTCTATAAAAAACTCCATGACACAAATCAAAAGAAAATGAGACTATTTATTTATTAACAAATATTTAATAACACTGACTTCTCAGGAGAGTTTTGGTTTACACTTAGACCAGCACAAAAAAATTCCAGAGTTCTGTAAGAATTATGATTCTTTGTCTTACAAAAGTAGAGGATATATTTCAATCAGTGTATATACTTTTTGTTAGCTTAAAAAATAACTTTTTACTATGTAATTATATACTATTCTTAACAGTCATGAATTTTTGGTGGTTGTGCCAAGATTAAATTATAAATAATGAATTCTACATTGAAAAAAATTCTAAGGTAGTATTTGTTTTAAAAAATTGGTAAACTGGGTAGTCATGGTGGTGCATGCCTGCAATCTCAGTGGCTTTGGAGCTAAAACAGGAGGATCACAAGTTCAAAGCAAGCATCAGCAATGGCAAGACACTGTGCAACTCATTGAAACTGTCATAAATGGAATACAAAATAGTGCTCAGAATGTGACTCTGAGTTTAATCTCTATGACCCACCCCCCGCCCAAAATTGCTAAAATCCCAGGAGCATGCCTGTCATACCACCGGCTTGAGAGGCAAAGGGAAGAGGAGTATTAAAAAAAAAAAAAAAAACAGGCTTAGAAACGTAGCAAAACCCCACGCAACTTTGTGATAACCCTTTCTGAAAATTAAAATAAATAATTAAATAAAATTTTGGGGATGTGACCCGGTGGTAAAGTGTCCCTGTGTTCAATCCATAAATTCTCCAAATGGTAAACTAACTATCATGCAAATGAAAACAACAAAATATATTTATATTTTTAAAAATCATTTAGTTAATACATACATTCCATTTTCAGATGCCACACACAAGCAACCAGATATCTAAAAACAGGTTTTATATTAAAGTTATGAAACTTGCAAATGTCTCTCAAAACTAGATCAAGACTTCTCAGCAGACTAGACACTTTCTATTGAGCTGCTTGTGCTATCACTTGGATGTTTCTTAACTAAACTTTTCCTAGATAAAAAAAAACTGCAAAAAAACATTTGAAACTAACAGGGATATCCTCCATGCAAGCCTCATAGATATGCACACATATATGTCTTGATATTATATACCTCTTTTTGCCACTTCATAAATTATAACATTTTAGTGACAAATTGAATGGAAGAAACACTTTATAATCATATGTCATGGGTGTGCTGTATTTGGTCCTGTAAGGAACAAGTTTTATCTGTTAAAAAATTAGGGTTACTACTCTCTGAACAGAAGGATAAGAACTGTCATGAAATTCAGACATTTCAATGATTCACTGAAGACAATTTATTTATTTATTTATTTTAGGTAACAAGTTTTTTCATTTCTAACCAATAATCTGGACATGTCTCAACTTTTTTAAATCTCTTTTTGTTAGACTTTTAATCATGTAATAACATGAGACAGCGATTATGTCACAAAGAATGATAAATATATCATGGCAATCCCCATTTCAAAACCGTACAATGGTATCACCATTCAGATATCTGTGACTTGTGAATTTTTACTGTAGAAATTATAATTATTTTACTGTAGGGGACTGAGCATTCAAAACTAATAGTCACATTTTAAACAAATCCATAAAATTAAAAATTATTATTAACTTTTATTAGGAATTTTGATTTGATATGCTCTAATATTATTATTTGACCATAGTGATTAATTTTATTGATAGTTGAATAACAATAATTAATTTTATTGTTTTAAAATTTGAATACATTTACCAAGTTCAAATACATTATTTCATTCACATTTTAACATATTAAGTATGAGCAACTATGGTTGCAAGAGTTTTTTGTTTGTTTGTTTGTTTGTTAGTTTTTGTGTTGTTGTTGTTGTTGTTTTTCAGAAAAGCCTTTAAATGAAAAAAAAATAACTGAATTGGCAATTTCAGGTGGATTTCCCAATTTTGCACAGCAGAATTAATTAAAGCACTGGGTGATGGTCACTGCACCCAGACATCATTTTCAATATAGACCTAGAACCTTATCAGGAGAGCATGTCAAGATTTACAACATCAAACAAGGGTTAGATATAAACATAGATATTAGGCCAGGGTAAAGAGCTCATGAATTACATCTTGGAGCATTTCAAGTAAAACATCTGAACATATACTTTAAAATTTAAATGAATACATAAATTAACACTGAAATATTTCACAAGAATTTTATAACTGAAATATTAGATCATTATTTCATGCAGAGCAACTTGTAAATTACAGAGCAGACATCAATTGTAAATGATCCAAATTCTAATGAAAGTTAAACGATAAACCTTGTTCTAAAACATAAGCATTGCAAATCTAAAAATAAAAAATTCTCAGAAATTTGAATTATTATGAGAGGTATGAGAGGTGACATGATGCTGCATATGGAAAATTCTACAACAGACCTATGTGACGTGGTCACAGTCAAAACACAGGTGCATTAAATTATTTTATGAAATTACCTTCACACCATGTATAAAAACTATTGGAAAATTATAAATTTTTGAAAATTACAATGCCATCCACAAGATATTTCTGTCTCTCTGACTCTAAAATAAAGTTATTATATCTAAATCTCTTTGAATATTCTCATTTGAAGCATTTGGATAAAAAATATTGAATTCTAACAAGTGAGGACTTAATGACACTAATGAAACACTCAGAACATGGGTAAGTATCAAAATAATTACACTAAATTAAATAAGTTAGACACCAAAACGGTATTGAGTAGTTTGATTTATCTAAGTTCTTGATGATATGAATTTAAGGTACAAAAACAGCAGCAGAAGAAATATTCCTGAGAATGTGGAAATTGATCCATAGGGTATACTTATATCAAAACATACTCATACGTAGGATAAATGTGTGTGCATAATTTTAAGTGTACCTAAATGAAGCTATTAGAACATTTTAGCTATTAAAGCAAACTTTCACTTCGTTGACAACTACTCATTACAAATGTAAGAGTTACCCTTTAACATTTTCTTATGTTGCAAAGCAATCCACATTAGATTTAACTAAAAAAAAAAAGACAAAAACTCTCTTAAAATAAATTGGACACTCCAAACCTTGTGTTTATGAGAAACCAATGGCCACACTGAGCTTCTCAGTTATGGACCTGTGCTCTCTTCAGAGCTACAAACACCATCTTCACCATTACTTCAAAACCTTAGAATGTTTTCTCTTGAAAGCAGTTGTGGTGAGCAATAAACTGGTAGCATGTCATACTGGTTTTTCTAAATTATTTATTCATTTCCTTATTATTTTTGACAGAAAGCCTATTTAGCGTCCTCTATGTCTTGAGATTTGTAGGCCTTGGTTTTATTTGGAGGGGATGAGGGTATAGAGATAATATAATGCTCTTTGGATTTGACAGGAGGAAGAATGAAAAGAGTCTCTACACCCTGTGTTTTCAGGGATGTGCTATAGGAGAACCATCAAATTTCTGTTTGCCATTGTGAAGTTGAGTTGATTTCCCACTTTGTTATAATTAAGAAGATGCAGAAAATAAAGGGGATAATGAGAGGTGCTTGGGTCCATGTTGACTAGGTGGCAGATGAGGTAATGGGTAGAGTTTGCTATAGAGTTCAGCTTATTGAAATAAGTATATGTGGGGGCTGAGAGACTGGCTTAGTATCACTCTGAGAATATGTGCTTTGCTAGTTTGCAGAAATGGGAAAAAAAGAGGCTATATATAGCACAAGGCAAGTATATGTGTTAGGTTTCTCAGAGCAGGAAACAAACCAGACCTCTGTGTAGGGAACTAGGCAAAGGGAATTGGCCTATGTTCCTGTGTGGAGGGGAGGCTTTTCTGTAGAAGACCAAGCCACCTAAAAATTGCTAGCCTCGGTACCTGTACTTTTCCATATTGCCCTTAGTTAACTGGCTCTCTCTTGACTCCACCTGCAAACCAATACTACACCTTCTATGGTATAAATGCCAGTGCATTTTCCTACACTAATCACACCTCCCTTTATGAATCTTCCATCATTCTTTAATTACAGTCTGCCCTGAGATAGTAGGGGTGCCATCCATCAAGGCCAGTTCACTGCAAACACCATAGTTTTTACCTATCCCCCACTCACTATCAATAACTTCTTAACAAACAGAAAGTACCTGTAAAGGCTCAGTGCTATCACTATACAACACTTGAATGTTCAAAGTCAGTCATATTATCAATGCAAAACAAAAGGTCAACCACCAAAATCTACTTCTGTCAAATGTTATTATCTTTGAACGTAGTGTTTTAATTTTCTTTTAAAATGAATTATTAAATTTTTCAGTATACCTTTATGTATGAATAAGATGTTGGGGATTGCTTAATTTATGACACCACTTAACGACCTAATATTTATGTTATTATTTTTTATGTATTCATTTCTTAAATTATTTTTTAAATATGATAACATAATGCATTACAATTCATGTTACATGTATTTATGCTTGCCTTATGCTCTATATAACCTCTTTTTCCCCATTTTTCCAAACTAGCAAAACACATATTCTCAGAATGATACTGTGCCAGCCTCTCAGCATGCATACACTCTTATTGCAATAAGCTGAACTCTAAAGAAAAACAAACCCATTACCTCATCTGTCACCCAGTCAACATGGACTAAGCACCTATCATTATCCACTTCATGTTCTGCATCTTCTAAATTTTAGCAAAAGTAGAATATCAACTCAACTTCCTTCATTTATTACATGTATTGAACACAATTTTTCATACCTCTGGTTGTACACAAAGTAGATTTATATCTTGTGTGGCTTCATACATGTACTTAGGGTAATGATAACAATTACATTCCACTGTCCTTTCTACCTCCATGCCCCCTTCCTTACCTTCTCTCCCCTTTTATCCTTTTCCTTATCTGAAGTTAATGTAATTTTTCCATTCTGTTCCCTAACACATAATGCTATGAATTAGCATCCTTACTGAGAAATCATTTGGTGTTTGTTTTAGGGTGATTTGTTAATTTTACTTAGCATTATATTCTTCAGCTCCATCAATATTTTCTGCAAAAGTCATGATTTTTTCCCTTTAATGGCGAGTAATATTCCATTGTGTACATATACCACATTTTTTTTCCATTTATCTACTGAAGGGCATCTATTATGGCTACACAGTTTAGCTATTGTGAAATGTGCTGCTATAAATATTGATATGACAGTGTCCCTGTAGTATGCTGTTTTTAAGTCTTTTGTGTAAGAACAAGGAGTGGGATTGCTCTGTCAAATGGTTCCATTCCAGTTTTTTCAAGGAATCTCCATACTGCTTAACAGATTGGCTGCACCAATTTGAAGTCCCACCAGCATTGTATGAGTGTGCCTTTTACCACACCCTCACCAACAATTATTGTTGTTTTTTTTCTTAAATGACTGGAGTAAGATGAAATCAGAGTAGTTTTGATTTGCATTTATCAAATTGCTAGACATGTTGAGCAATTTTTTATATGTGTGTCAATTGATTGCGTATCATCTTTTGAGAATTGTCTGTTCAGTTATTTGGCTCTTATATTGATTGGGTTATTGTTATTTTGGTTTGCAGATTTTTGAGTTCTTTATATATTCTATAAATTAGTTCTATATCTGATGTGCATGTGGTAAGAATTTGTTCCCAATTTGTAGGCTCCCTATTTACTTAACCAATTGTTTCTTTTGATGAAAAGAACCTTTTTAATTTAGATCCATAGTATTTATTGTTGCTTAATATAAATCTTAGTGCTCTGAAGTCTTATTAAGAAAGTCAGGCACTAACCAGATAGATTTGGGTATATTTTTCTGTTAATATACACAATGTCTCTGGTTCAATATTTAGGTCCTTGATTCAATTTGGGTTGAGTATTTTGCATGGTAAGAGATAAGGGTTTAATTTTATTTTATTGTATATAAATTTCCAATTTTCCCATCATTATTTTTTGAAGAGGATGTCGTTTTGTCCAATGTACATTTTTAATGCTTTTTGTCAAATATAAGAGAGCTCTAATTATGGGCATTGGTCTCTGTGTTATCTATTCTATACCATTAGTCTACAAGTCTATCTTGTTGCCAATACCATACTGTTTTTGGTTATTATTGATCTGTAGCATAGTTTAAGGTCTAGTATAGAGATGCCACCTAATTCACTCTTCTTGCTGAAAATTGCTTTAGCTATCCTGGGTCTCTTATTTTGACAGATAAATTTCATGACTGCTTTTTGTATTTCTCTGATGAATGTCATTGGGATTTTGATTGAAATTACATTAAATCTGTATAGTGCTTTTGGTAGTGTGGTCATTTTGACAATATTAACTCTGCCTATTCAAGAAAAAAATAGATCTTTCCATATTCTCATGTCATCTTTGATCTTTTTTCTATAGGGTTCTGTAGATTTCATTGTAGAGATCTTTCAGCTATTGTTATGTTGATTCCCAAGGATTTTATAATTTTTATACTATTCAAAGTTATTAGTTTTTCTCATTTTCTTGCAGAAGATTTTTTATTGATATTCAAAAATGCCTTTGATTTATGGGTGTTGATTTTGTATCCTGCTACTTTACTGACTTCATTTACTAGTTCTAGCAGTTTTCTGATGGAATGTGTCGAGTCTTTTAGGTATAGAATTATATTGTCAGCAAATAGTGCTACTTTGAGTTCTTCCTTACTTATCCATATGCCTTTAATTAATTTTATTTGTCTAATTGGTCTGGCCAGTGTTTCAAGAATTATGTTAAATAGAAGTGGTGGAAATGGGCATCCCTGTCTTTTTCCAGATTTTAGAGGAAATGCTTCCATTTTCTGCCTTGGTGTCCTAGAATGGTGCTCCCCAATCTTGTGGCCATTGTCCATTTAATCCATCAAATTGACAAACTCAGCTTTTTTATCACAGGATCTATATGCCAAAATATCATGTGCTTGAAGCTACTGAATTAGGCAGGATAGATACGGAACATTTCCATAATCGCGAAAATTATTGAATGATGATGTTCTATAAATCACCAGAAGCAAATATTATGGATAATATGACCTATTGAGAGTTCAAATCTAGTACCTTTCAACAAATACCTTGCTACCTGTGTTCCAATATAATTTTTTTGTTAAAAAAGAATAAATAAATAAATAAATAAAATAGAGTGGTGTGGATACAGCTATCAGGTGCTACATTAATGAATTCTGTTTTAGAGCATCCACGAGGTTTTACCTGGCCTCTTCCAATCACAGGATTTCAAGCACCTCCCTGGAAGGCCCCCTCCCATTCTGGTAAAGGCCATTGACTCTAATGGTGTCCTTTGTCAGAATCCCTCTTACCTTCTAGGCTAATGAGGAAACTAGCCAATCAAGAAACCACTACCCCCGCAACTCCAGATAATTCTTGTGCATGGGAATTCATAGCCATCCTAGGAGTATGAAGCTGCTGGCATTGGTACCACACTTAGAAATCCACTGCTCCAGCAGACTCCAACATCTAGGACATTGGGGTGTTTTTATTACAGGTCCTAGTAGAACATGACTCAAGCCCACTTAGTTATAAGCTGGGGTGCTGCTGAAATAAGGCACAAACCACCACCAACAACAACAATAACAATAACATAAAGCCCTCTACATTTATGTGGGGATTTTTCTCTAAAAAAGACCTTGAATTTTTAAAAATTATCACATCTCCATATGGCTTCCGTCCAATAAACCCCTCAATGATAAACAGTTTTTTAAAAGAATATTTTCAGAAATATTTTTTGAGGAAGTAAAGAACAACCCACTTGGGAACAGTACAGAATGTGAGCACTTTTTTGCTCGATTATAACATAAAATTCTACTGAAGCTGTGGCAAAAACCCTTCACAGACCTCAAGAACAGACAGGAGATTTCCTCCTGCTGACATGCTCTCAAGTCAGAGCTGCACCCAACTTGGATTCTCTTGAGGCAAAGAAGGCCCAAAAGGTCATTGAACTAGCTGTTCTGTCACAAGGGGGGGGGGGATACATACCATAAATTATCAAATAATACATCTAATAAAACTAATAATTACAAAATGCTATCTTTAACATAGTTTGATTAAATTTAATTTTGAATGAAAGTGTTTAATCTTTAGTACACCATATTTATCTTATTGCTGATAGATGAGATTTTACTGCCAGAAAGTGATAACTTAATGATCTCTGTTAAAGAATGCAAGTCCAAGGAGACTTCAAGCATCAATTATTTATAAGCAGACTTGCTGCTGTGTCCCCATGTAAAGGTAGCAAAACTCCTGTAATGAGGTGGATGCACCCCTGCATCACCTGACCACAATGATCTCATCTGAAAGGGACCAGAAGTACGGCACAACCTTGAACCTCAAAAAATCTTAGAGAGGCGAGGCCACAATGATGTCTTAGAGTCAAGTTCATGGAATACTGCCTTCATGGCATACATTAAGAGTGCCTGAGTGGCAACACACTACCCCATGCTAGGTTGTGTGAAGAGCAAAATACTTACCCCTTAGGCACAGCCCTGGGCATGAGGCTATGTGTTGAATTCCCTGCTCTTGCTCCATTGCTCACTCCTTGATTGGTCACTGCAGAAATTGCATTGGTGGCTGCCTGTAATCTGCTAAGCTACTGCCTGAGTATATATACATGGTAACTTCAAAATAAAATGAGACCTGTTTCCTGCTTGATGTCCAGAGGTCTTGATTAGTGACTTCACAGACACAGTCTCTTCTAAATTTTCCGTGAAACCCCTTGCTGGACGAGAAAGAGCCCACATAAACATCAGTACATAGCATTTGTCTTTTTTTGAAGGATCAAAAAAAATCCTTTTAATGTGACTCTCCTGACCTCTAATGAATGTCAGTATGTTTGCATTTCCATCACCTCATCTTCGATATTTGCATATTTACTCACTTAGTCTTTGTACCAGAGAAGGTTATTATTCCATTACAAATGACTGGGTGATCTTTTCTTTTTTTTAAGCATTTAATAGGGTGGAGATAATGAAAAGAACTTTCTGTATCCTGCCATTTTCTACGAATGACAGTTCCTTCAAACTATTTTAAGCAGGATTCAGCTTGTCCATGAGTCCCTTTTTTTTCTTTTAATCTATGCAGAAGGTTTTACTTTTCTTCATGCTGCTTTTCACATCATACCTACAAGTCAACTGATGGAGCTATGCTGAGTGAGAAAAAATACCAATAAATTGATATTAGGTAGGCCTACCTACATCTTCTATGGAGGTTGTAACAACTGAGTTGTTGCCTCAGATTATTGGGAGAAAATAAATTCAGTTTAAACTCACTAAGCTTGTAATATTTTAGCCTAAAGTCACTCTCCACAGAGAATTTTAGGTCCTCCAAGGCATCTATTCACCACAGGATTCTGCAAAGTAACCATGGATCCACTAGCTACAACATAAACCAGGGGATCATCCCATAATTTATTTGAGACCAAACCAAACCAGTAACTGTTCCTCTTCTGCAGGATTCAACACCCTCACCATGAGAGTCATATTCACTAATGAAAAAAAATCTAGTACAATTTTCAACTGCATTGACCATATGCAACTTTTGTTTGATTTTGATCAAAGTATTAACTTAATCACTAATGAAACATTTTAACTGAAAAAATCATGATATACACTTTTAAAAGTATTTATTTTCTAAATGTTTATTTTCTAGATGTAGGTGGACACAATATCTTTATTTAATTTATATGTGACACTGAGGTTTTAACCCAGTACCTCACATGTGCTAGTTGCTCACTCTACCTCTGAGGCAAAATCCCAGTCTCTCATGATATACACTTTGATGTCTACGTTTTTGTTTAAAAGAGTGTTTTGATTCTTCCAAGTTTTTCTGTGGATAAGCAGTTTACTTATTTTATTTATTCTATTTATTTATTTTCTTTGCACCTGTAATGAAACCCAGGGGCACTTAACCACTGAGACACATCCCTAGCCCTTTTATCTTTTTTATTTTGAGACAGAATCTTCCTAATTTTCTTAGGACATTTCTGAGTGGCTGAGGCTGAATTTGAATTATGATCCTCCTGCCTCAGCCTCCCAAGCTTCTGGGATTACAGGCATCATTTTCATTATGTTTAAATAATTTGACATTTTATGAATATTTAAAAAAACGTGCCGAACATTTGGAATCTTTAGTTGTAGGCAAATTTTGAAATGGGCACAAACACTGGTAGGATTAACTAGTTCTTGTGTTCTATTCTATATATACAACAATATATGATATGATTCAAAATTACTAGAAGAAAGTAAATGTGATAAACAAAATGGAAATGATAAGTATTTTAGGAGGCAAAGTGATAATTACACCATTATTATCAATATATGTGTCAAATTACTATATTGTATGATAAAGATATACTTGTGTTAGACTGGAGTGGTGGCTCAGTGATAAGCACTTTCCTTGCATGTGTAAGGCACTGTGTGCAATCCTCAGCACCACATAAAATAAATAAAGGTATAACAATCATCTACAACTAAACAAAGAAATTAAAAAAGATATATGTGTAAATTAAATTATAAAGTTATGAATAGTTGCACATATATATCAAAGTATTTTCCCCAAGATATGTATTAATTCAAAAGAAAAATTTAGTAACTTTATAGTGGATAGACCCTTTAGACATCAACTTAACTAAGTGATCAAGGTCATCACCACCAGTAATCAAACATGTTGGAGACATGAGCCTCTTGATATGGTGAGCTGAGAAGGAGCCAGCACCATTTCTGTGGTATTGCCAAAACTGCAGAGCCTCCCTCTGATCTTGAGAAAACACAAGGTAACCCACAGTTCTACAAAACACTTGTTCCTCAGTGCTGTCAAGATCATGAAAGATGAGTATAGACTGAGGGAATGTCACCAATGTTAAGGTCTGTAAACAAGTCAGGATGGCGCCTGGCATTTTGCCAGAGGGAGTGGTTTGTGAGGTGGTGCCAGCAAGCCATTAACTGTGATTCGTTGACTGCTGTATCTAGTTTATGTTAATTAAGATAAGCTGTGTGGAATGTATATATACCCCTCCTGTCCTACAATAAATGGCTCCCACTCCTGCTGTATCAATCTACACAAGTTGTTCGTCACCCCCTGGTTATTTTGCTGCAGCCGTACTGCGGCAACCAATTGATCAGGGACACAAAAGAAAAATAACAGCTAAATGCAGTGTGGTGTCCAGAATGGGGTGATGGAAGCAGAAAAAGATCTTAGTAGAAAAACGAGAAATTTAAATAACAGCTGTTTTGTTTTGTTTTAGGTACTGGGGATCTAACTCAGGACTGCTTTACCATTGAGCTACATCCCCAGCCCTTTTTTATTTTCATTTTTTTTAAATTTTGAGACTGGGTCTCATTAAATTGCTTAGGGCCTTGTTAATTTGCTGAGGCAGGCCTTGAATTCCCTATCCTTCTGTCTCAGCCTCCTGAGCTGCTGGGATTACGGACATGCACCACTGTACCCAGCATCCAATAAGATGTGAAGTTCAGGTGATTGTACTGAACTAAGGATAAGTTCTCAGGCTTGATCATTTACTAGGGTTATGTAAGATGTGAATATTAGGGAAGGCTAGGTGAGGGGTGTACTGAAGCTATCTGTTCTATTTTTGGCAACTTTTCCGTAAATCTAAAATTAGGTCAAAATAAAAGGTTTAAAAAAATGCCACTTCGAAAATTTAGGGCAGATGCCTGGAAGGCCTCATGGGAAATTTCACTGCTTTGCCTGTCTTTGGATTTGAGATTGGGAGACCTCCTGTCCTCAGAGCATCAAAGCACCCACGAAGATTTATTCAGTCATTCTGGCCTATGGTTGGCCAAATGGCTTATACCTTTAGGACAGACTGACCCCCCTTTCTCCTCTGCAGTATGGAGCCCTGAGCCCCCTACCCCACCTTGGGATTCTCATCCTGGCTGGCAGAGGCTGCGAGGTGAGGCTGCGGCAGTCTGGGGAAGGCTTGGCAGGTGAGTGAGAGGGTGCTCCAGAGGGAGGGAGGCTCAGACAGTGTTTAGCTGCAGAGTGGGGCTTAGCAGAGGCGAGGGGGAAAGGGAGAGAGGCTCTCCTTCTCAAGGGGCCCTTTCATGTTGAAATCAGCCATCATGAATGCTGGGGGCCCAGGAGCCCAGGCGTGGGAAATGTGAGAGCCCCCTTATGTCCCCTCATGTGACATGTCGTCTGTGGCTCCCAGCGGGCCAGCCAGGATGCATTAGGAGAAGTGTCCGTGTGCACCTGGGGCGGGGGAGGGTCCCATCAAGACATTGACGCACTCAGGGAAGGGAGATTTGAAGAAGCAAGTTCTAGACTCTCCTGGTGCTGGAGGGGATGGTGGACTGGGCACCCTGTGGTCTTCAGGATCAGGGGTGGGGCAATTGGCAAGAATCCAAGAGAAGGCTCTGGTCCCAACCCTCTCCAATGCCCTGAGTAGCCTGCTTCTCGCCAGCTCTGAAGGTGCAGACCCTGCTGACATACCTCCAGGGACAAGGAGCTCACTCTATCCTGGGAGAGCATAGGGTCCTGGCATTGGTTCCACATCTGGATTCAGTTTTCATTCCCAGCCAGGAAATCTCGGACATTGGACAGGGGAGGCTGTGGCCCCATCTTCCCTGGTACACTCTCAGCCCAGGAGTGACCCCTGCTGTCCGGACAACCCTGGAGGCGGAGGACTATGCTGGCTAGCTCTGCATGGATTGTGCTGGGTGGCCCTGCCAGCCCCCTCCCCACCCCGCATTCTGTGTTGCTCTCCGCTGGCCTACAAGGTTCTCCTCAAATGTACTGCCACAGGAGGGAGGTGGGTGAGGCCAACATCTGGACCAAGGGGACATCATTGGCCCCCACAGCTGGAGCTATCAGCAGCCAATGTTTACCCAGACATTATTTGCCTTTGTAAGTTCCTGGCCCCCAACATGCCCCCCCTGAGGAGAGGGTCCTGAGCCTCCTCCCCACGACTGGGCAGGGATGGACCCAAGAGCGCCGTGGCTGGCTGGAGTTCAGATCCTCCCAGCAGCTTCGGCTGCCTGAGAGAAGAAAGGGCTACCAGCTGGGCTGTCCCTGCAGGGCACTAGTAGGACAAGGCCATGGAGAAAGTGTGAGTGGACCCTGGACACAGCGTGGTGCAGAGGGAAGGGCCAGACCTCTGGAATATTTCAGAACCTTGCTGGCTGACCTTGGGTCAGTCTGTTAATCTGTATCCTGTGCCACCAAATGGGAAGATTTCCTTGCCACCTGATTGAAAATAGTCTCTGTTTTAGTCTGCTTTTTTGCTGCACTATGGAAGGACACAACCAGAACCATTGTAGAGAGGGAAAAGTTGCCTTGGGGGCTCAGGGTTTTAGAGGTCTCAAGCACAGACAGCAGGCTCCATTCCTCAAGGTTTGAGGTGAGCTGAACCTCATGGCGGAAGAGTGTGGTAGAGGGAAGGGGCTCACATGATGATCAGGTAGCAGAGGGAGGCTCCACTTGCCAAATACAAATATATATCCCAAATAATTGGCCCATGACCCTCCTCCCCAGCCACACCCCACCACTTCAGTCACCACTCAGTCAATCACTATCAGGGGATTAATTCACTGAGGGGTTAAGACTCTTACAACCCCATCACTTGTCCTTCGAACCCTCTTGCATTGTCTCACAGCTAAGTTTTTTGGGGACCCCTCACATCCAAACCAGAACAGCCTCCTGCCACACCTATCACCTCCCGTGCCTGTTGCTCTTTGTAGCGTATGTTCCAACATGCACCCCTCTGCCGGAGCACGACCACCAGGAGGGCAGGCAGGACCTCACTTTACTGTCACTGCTCCCTGGCATCCAACCAAGCTTCCACAGCTCTTCCCTAACTTGCCCCTCTCATTCCATCTACTTCAAGTGACATTGTGGATTGGGGTCAGAGAAGGACAGACCATGTTCTGTGGTGGCAGGCTCTGGCCAGAGAAGTTTTCTCCTGGAGCACAGCGAGTCCCAGGTGGGCAATAGCATGGGAAAGAGTATTATGCCTTCATGATAATAGAGTACGCATTCACATGAGGAACCAGATTAGGAGATATTCTGTAACTTACCTAAGGTCACACAGCCCCAAAGTTACAGAACCAAGATTTGAGCCCCTGTTCAAGGTTTCCTCTTTACTCTGCTGCCTTCTGTAGAAGATGTTCAAAGTTCTCATTTGATTTCCCAGGACACTTGTGTCCCACACTCCATTGTATCTATACATTCTTCCTATATCATTGCATCCTCAACCCCAACCTGGTTGATGAGCACAGAAGACAACATGAGCCTGATTTCACAGACCAGAGAGAAGCCTGTAGCCATGCAGCCGGTAAATGGCAACATCTGAACTAAGCTGAGGTCAGCCTCATGTTGGCACATTGCCCTTAACCTTCTACCAGGCTGGGACTAAGCTTTCAGGTCTCATTTCCTGGCACGGGGCTCCTGACCTCCCAGCCTGCATTAACACACCCGTGCTAAAAGCTTCCCAGGGACCTCACCCTGGACAGATCCTGCTCCCTTTACCCCATCCACAGGGTCATTTCAAAAACCCCTGTTGGCCCTCCAGTGAAGAGGCAAAGGGTGTCCAGGCTGCCAGGGCCCAGGAAACAAGGTAAACCTTAGTCTACCATGGAGCACCTACAAAATACTCAGACTAAAGGCAGCTGCAACTTGACTCTTGCTGAAAGCCAAGCATCAATCTAAAGAATATTTACTGCATCTCTGCAATATGCCTGACATTTCATGAAATTATTTTTTTTAATTTTGTGAAACTGGGGATCAAACCCACAGGTGCCTTTATCACTGAGCCTTATAACCCTGGCCCTTTTTACTTTTTTATTTTTATTTTTTATTTTGAGAATCTCACTAAGTTGCCCAAGCTCTCCTGAATCTTTTGATCCTCCTACCTCAGCCTCCTGATTCACTGGGATTACCAGGAATGTGTTTTTTTGAATCTGAAATACTTTTATGAAAATGCATGCATTAGTCCAGTGCTTGCTATGTGGGATATAGTCACCACATAAAATCCATGTGAATCTTTACAGAGTCTTGAAAGAGGGGCTACAGATATCACCCCCATTTTGCAGATAGGTAGAGTGAGACTCAGAAGAGCCAAGCCACATGTCCAGGATCTCCAAGGTAGCAAGTGGCAGGGCAGGGAATAGAACCCAGGTTTTCCCAACAAAAAGGCTATGTCTTTCAGGCCTATAATCCCAGCAGCTTTGGAGGCTAAGGCAGCACAATTGCAAGTTCAAAGCCAGCCTCAGCAACTTAGCAAGATGCTAAGCAACTTAGCCAGACCCTATCTCTAAATAAAATATAAGAAGAGCTAGGAATGTGGCTCAATGATTGAGTGCCCCTGAGTCTAATCCCCAGTTCTTAAGCCATGTGCTGTCTGTCCCTTCCTATGAGCAGAGGGCCCTGCACTTTAGCCTCACCTCCTCAGACATGCTTTTAGGAGCACATCCTACTTCCCCATGTCTGGACATGCTCACTTGACAAGTGGGAGGAACACTGGGGAGGCTCCTAAGCAGGCCTCCGGCTATGGGGTGGACCAAGGATGCCCACCCTTGTCACACCAAGTTCAACCAACAGGTCCCACTCACTGTCCCCCAAATCAAAGGCAGTCTGTGTAGTAAGGAGTCCCCTTCATGATGGTCCCTCAGAGCTCCTAGGGGCTGCCTGGTGGCGGCTGGGAGGGGACTGGGGGGATGTCCCTCCCTCTGGGTATTTGGGAGCCGGTGCCCAGGGAGCCTCCAGAGGATGATGATGTGGAACTGGAGCCACTGGCCCTTCCCTGTACATGATGAGCAGGGAGTGTGTTGATGGATATGCTGATTTCACTATCCCACACACCATTACCATCTGGAACTTGGCAGCCTTCTGGGTGGGGAGGGGAGGGGAGGGAATTTACTAACTTCCTCATGTGTGTGGTGGCATCCTTTACTCTTGAATAAAGGCCAGGGACCTGATTCACTCCTGGAGGCCCGAGAATAGAGGCAACGCACTCCCTGGGTCTCTCCCTCCTATCCACCCTCCTCCTGCAGAGGTCTTGCCCTTGGCCAGGGCTCCCCCCCCACTTCTGGGGGTGCCAGGATGATGGGAACCCAGCTGTCTACCTTCCCTACTACTCCACACTTCCCCATCCCATGGTCATTTTCAGGGAGCAAGAAATGGACATCTTGGTGTGGTAGGGGTGAGGTGCAGGCGCCTCTAGGCCATGAGGGAAGAGAACCCAGAGGGCTTCCTGGAGAGGGAGGCTAGGAGTCCTTGCTAAGGGGCGAGTTGGGGGCGGGGAACAGCCTGGACAAAGGCTGAGAGGTTGGGCCACCAGCAGATGTGAGGGGCAGGGCGGGTGGAGAGGAAGGGGAGGGACGGGTGGATGCTACTAGAACAGGCCTCCCTGAGTGGCAGCCCCTGTCCTCTCTAGCCACGCCCACTGATAAGGCCTGGGCAAGGGCCATGGGGCAAGGAGAAATGCCCGAGGCTCACTCATTGCCCAGGGCCCTGGCGGGGAAACCAGCTAGGAGGGCAGCACAGCAGGGTCCCCCCCGAGCACTGTCCTGGTTGACAAAGGCAGGCTGGGGGCAGGAGGGGCTGGAGAGGGTGACATTCTCCCTTGAGGCCGCCCATGGCCTGCTCCCCCAGCACTCAGGGGACAAAGGACAGCTGTTCAAACACTGATCAGGGAGTGGGGCTCCATGAGATTGGGTGCTGGGAGGTGGGGAGGCCACCGTCACTGGGTGCGCTATGCCCCGTGGGTTTGGCCTGTGCTGAACGGGCACCTGCTGGGAGTGTGGGACGTGGGGCAGAACGAGGGTCTTTCCACCTGTGTGCACGTAAGTGGGCTCCTGAGTAAGACAGAACGGGTGTGGGGGGGGCGGTGCATGCATCATGGGCCGGGTGCACATGGTCTGCGCATGTGCAGGTGAACTGACCCTGCCAGTCCCTTCTGCTTGGGCAGTGATGCTGGTGCAGGGGTGTGACATCCACGCTAGTGAGCATGCGCTGGCCCACACACATGCATGCGTGTGTGCGTGCTGCACTAGGAGAACAGTGTGAGAGGCCGACACGGTGGAGGCCCGAGGCTGGCTTCAGTCCTGGAGCCCACAAATCCCCAGGGCATTGTCCCTTTCAGTGCCCAGCGAGTCCCCAGACCAAGCACCTTCACCCCTCACTTTGGAGAGGGCATAGAGGTGGCCCCAGGTCCTCCCTAGAATGGTCTCCGTGGACATCCGTCCCATGCCTCTGAACCCCACCCCGTGCTGCGCTCACTCCAGAGGTGCAGGTGATGGTGGGGGCAGGTGGCAGTGGTGCCGGCACGAGGCAGGTCCGTGTGTGTCCCTGAGCCACAGCTTGGCTGGAAAGCTGAGGGGACCTGATCCCTGGTCTCCTTTGGCCAGATACCCTGCCTGCCCTCCCAGGAAAGTCCCCCATAGCCACCAGAGCCCCGCCAGTGGGGAACCTGATTTGGGAGTCAGGGCACTCCAGGCTCATGACCCTGCCCCCCACCCGCCCCTTCCCACCTTGACCTCCTGTTTCGTGAAGGGGACACCGAGCTGCAGCCTTTGGGCGACAGAGGAGCCTGAGCCCTCCAGGTTGAGCGGAGATTTAAGGGACTGGTGTGGCTTCTCTCTCTTCCTCTCTCTGGGTCTCTCCAGCCAGTCGTGCCCCCACTGCTCACACACTTTTTAAAATGTCAATAGACTGTCACTCACTTTTCTTGTTATACTTCTTAAAATGAGCGTTTCCTCTAGTAGATGGAGGGAGGTGACACTGGAGTCACGGGCTTGGCTTTATTCCTGTCGAGCGGAGATGGACTGTGGAGAGCTCAGCTTTCAAAGGAACTATTTTATTTATAAGGATTTTCCTAATGTCATGAATGTGCCATGCCTGGCTTCTTTGTGCCCACTCTGGAGAGAAGGGGGCACTGAGCATGGCCCAGGTGGGGTGGCTTTCTTTACCCCGAAGCCCAGAATCCTAGAGGAAGTGACCTTCAGCAGTGTAATGCAACAGTTTCTTTTTTTTTAAATTAATTTTTATTCTTGGGTGTTCAAAACATTACATAGTTCCTGATATATCATATTTCACAGTTTGATTCAAGTAGGTTATGAACTCCCATTTTTACCCCGTATACAGATTGCAGAATCACATCAGTTGCACATCCATTGATTTACATATTGCCATACTAGTGTCTGTTTTATTCTGCTGCCTTTCCTATCCTCTACTATCCCCCCTCCCCCCTCCCCTCCCCTCTTCTCTCTCTACCCCCTCTAGTGTAATTCATTTCTCCCCCTTATATTTTTGTCCCCTTTCCCCTCACTTCCTCTTGTATGTAATTTTGTATAACCCTGAGAGTCTTCTTCCATTTCCATGCAATTACCCTTCTCTCTCCCTTTCCCTCTCACCTCTCATCCCTGTTTAATGTTAATCTTCTTCTCATGTTCTTCGTTTCTACTCTGTTCTTAGTTACTCTCCTTATATCAAAGAAGACATTTGGCATTTGTTTTTAAGGGATTGGCTAGCTTCACTTAGCATAATCTGCTCTAATGCCATCCATTTCCCTGCAAATTCTATGATTTTGTCATTTTTCAATGCAGAGTAATACTCCATTGTGTATTAATGCCACATTTTTTTATCCATTCATCTATTGAAGGACATATATGTTGGTTCCACAGTCTTTCTATTGTGAATTGTGCTGTTATGAACATGGATGTAGCAGTGTTCCTATAGTGTGCTCTTTTTAGGTCTTTAGGGAATAGACCGAGTTAGGGAATAGCTGGGTCAAATGGTGGTTCCATTCCGAGCTTTCCTAGAAATCTCCATACTGCTTTCCAAATTGGCCGCACCAATTTGCAGTCCCACCAGCAATGTACAAGTGAACCCTTTTCCCCACATCCTCGCCAGCACTTGTTGTTGTTTGACTTCCTAATGGCTGCCAATCTTACTGGAGTGAGATGGTATCTTAGGGTGGTTTTGATTCGCATTTCTCTGACTGCTAGAGATGGTGAGCATTTTTTCATGTACTTGTTGATTGATTGTATGTCCTCATCTGAGAAATGTCTGTTCAGGTCCTTGGCCCATTTGTTGATTGGGTTATTTGTTATCTTATAGTCTAATTTATTAAGTTCTTTGTGTATTCTGGATATTAGGTCTCTGTCTGAAGTGTGAGGAGTAAAAATTTGTTACCAGGACGTAGGCTCCCTATTTAACTTTCTTATTGTTTCTTTTGCTGAGAAAAAACTTTTTAGTTTGAGTAAGTCCCATTTGTTGATTCTAGTTATTAACTCTTGTGCTATGCGTGTCCTATTGAGGAATTTGATCAGATAAGATGCATGGTATTATCTCTACACCTTTATATTGTCTAAGAGTTGCCCTGTGACATAATATATGATCTATTTTGGGAAGGATCCATGTGCTGCTGAGAAAAAAGTGTAACTGCTTGATGTTGGGTGGTATATTCTATATATGTCAATTAAGTCTAGGTTATTAATTATATTATTGAGTTCTATAGTTTCCTTATTCAACTGTTGTTTGGAAGATCTGTCCAGTGGTGAGAGAGGTGTGTTGAAGTCTCCCATGATTATTGTATGGTGGTCTATTTGACTCTTGAACTTGAGAAGAGTTTGTTTGATGAACATAGCTGCACCATTGTTTGGGGCATATATATTTATGATTGTCATGTCTTGTTGGTGTATGGTTCCCTTGAGCAGTATGTAGTGTCCCTCTTTATCCCTTTTGATTAACTTTGGCTTGAAATCTATTTTATTTGATATGAGTATGGACACTCCTGCTTGTTTCCGAAGTCCATATGAGTGATGTGATTTTTACCAACCTTTCACCTTCAGTCTATTTATGTCTTTTCCTATCAAATGTGTCTCCTGAAGGCAGCGTATTGTTGCGTCTTGTTTTGTGATCCATTCGACTAGCCTCTGTCTCTTTATTGGTGAGTTTAAGCCATTAACATTTAGGGTTATTTTTGAGATATGACTTGTTCTTCCAGCCATATTTGTTTATTTATGTTACTAAACATGGTTTGTTTTCCTCTTTGATTATTCCCCCCCCTTTACTTTACTCCCTCCCGCTGTTGGTTTTCATTGATATTTTCCATTTCCTCTTCCTGTAATTTTTTGCCGAGGATGTTTTGAAGAGATGGTTTTCTAGCTGCAAATTCTTTTAACTTTTGTTTATCATGGAAGGTTTTAATTTCATCTTCCATCCTGAAGCTTAATTTCGCTGGATGCACAATTCTTGTTTGGAACCCATTTTCTTTCAGTGTTTGAAATATGTTATTCCAGGATCTTCTAGCTTTCAGAGTCTGTGTTGAAAGGTCAGCTGTTATCCTGATTGGTTTACCCCTAAATGTAATCTGCTTCCTTTCTCTTGTAGCTTTTGAAATTCTCTCCTTATTCTGTATGTTGGGCATCTTAATTATAATGTGTCTAAGTGTGGATCTCTCATGATTTTGCACATTCGGCATCCTGTAGGCTTCTAGGATTTGGGATTCTGTCTCATTCTTCAAGTCTGGGAAGTTTTCTCGTATTATTTCATTGAATAGACTGCACATTCCTTTGGTTTGGACCTCTATACCTTCCTGTATCCCAATGACTCTTAAGTTTGGTCTTTTTATGTTATCCCATATTTCTTGAATGATCTGCTCATGGTTTCTTAACAGTTTTGCTGAGCTGTCAATGTTCTTCTCCAATTGAAATACTTTGTCTTCATTGTCTGATGTTCTATCTTCTAAGTGTTCTACTCTGCTGGTAGTATTCTCAATTGATTTTTTAAGTTGGTTTATTGCTTCCTGCATTTCTAAGATTTCTGTTTGTTTGTTTTTAATAACCTCTATCTCCCTGTATAATTGATCTTTTGCTTCTTGGATTTGTTTATGTAATTCATCTTCGAAGTGGTCGAAGTGGTCTTTCATTGTCTGATTTTGCTGTCTAATGTCTTCCTTGAGACTCCAGATCATCTGAAGCATGTATATACTGAATTCTTTATCTGACATTCCATCTGCTGTAGATATTACCTCTTCTAAAGTTGAGTTGACCTGCATTGCTTGTGGTCCTTTCTTTCTTTGTCTTTTCATACTGATCGCGTTTCTTTCTGCTTGGTAAAACTGTTGTGTTATTGATTTTCCCCCTATATATTTATGTTGCTCTTGTATAGTTGCAAAGTCTCCCTCGCAGGCTTTGGCGGTTGTTCTGCCCCTCCTCCAATTGGGGCAATATGCCTACCACACCAGCAGGCTGCTGGGCCTGTACTTTCGGTGGGCCTGTTCTTTCGGTGGTCACAGGTCCGCCTACCTTGCAGGCGCGAGCAGCGGCTCTGTCCCTCCGCGGGCAGCTAGGCCTGTTCTTTCTGTTGGTTTCAGGTCTGTCTACCTAGCAGGCGCTGGAGGCGACTCTGCCCCTTCCCCAATCGGGGGGATGGCGGGCCCCTGGGCCTGTTCTGCTGGTAGGTTAATGCAAGAGTTTCTAATTGCACACTGCTGGTGGTGGGGAACTCACTCTCGACCAAGATGGCCCACCTCGGGTACAGTCTCCAACCCCTTTCCTACCCTCACGGGCCCTGGTTCTGTTCTTTGAAGTGCGGGAGGAAATCTCTCCAGAGTCCCACTTAGGGTCCTCCTAGGGATTCCTTCCCGCTCTGAAATAGCCCCCTTACTCCTTGGAATCTCTCTCCATCCCTTCATCATCTTACTGAGTCTACAAAATATACCCAGAATTCTCTTCCCCAAGATCAGAAAGACTAATTGAGACTTCTGTGGGTTACCAAGACCAGTGTCTCCCAAGGTCACTTCTGAAATGTCTTCATTCTAGTCACACTTATAAGGATCTTATGTTCAAATGAACGTTGCAAGTGCTGGGTTAAAGAAATATTAGAAACTTCTTTTGCAGAAGAACTTATCAGGGCCTTATATGACTCATGTACCTGAGACTCTCCAAACCAGATACAGGAGGTTGAGTTTGGGTGCGTCTGGACTTGTCAGAAAGTCATGCTAGAAGGGACACGTAAACTGCTCTAGAAGCAGACCTGGGTGAGAATTCCAACATTGCCATGTATTACCTTCGGGACCTGGAAATGCCTTTACTACTCTGACCTTCAGACTCTTCATCTGTCATGTGAAAGATCTTCATCTCTGTGCCTTGCTTGTTCGACAGGTGGAGCACAAGGGAAAGAAGTCAATGAGTTCCCAAACTGCCTCATCTGATGCAGCTATCCCCAGGCATATCCTGGCTCAGGCCAGCCTCAACTCCCCACACAGCCTCAAATGTACCAAGCCCACTGCTGCCTCAGGTCCTTTACACATGCTAAAAGTCCACTTTCCAGCTACATCCATATGATGCATGGTAGGGGCTCAACAAACAATGCATAAACTGCTGTGAGACGGAGGCCCTTGATGTCTTCTTCTGCTGGCTACCATCCTGCTCATGCCCATAGTCTGATGAGGCCTGAAATCTTTTCTGTCTTACCCTGAGGCTGGAGCAAGCAGGGCCTCCCATGAATGCACCTGAAAATCACCATGAAGGCAGTCTCCAGGATCTCCCGGGCAGGAAAGATGTCAGCTGGGAGCCACCGGGCCATGACCAGGCCATGCCCCAGGCCCTTGGACCCTGCTCTGGGTCATCTCTACAATGGTGTCCCCTCTGCTGGCTCCCTGTGCTGGCCCCTGACTTAATAAATCTCGGACAATTGGCCACATGCTTGTTTCCTTAAAATGAGGTCACTTCTAAGGATCTCTGACATGATGTGGCCCCGCCTCCTCAGAGCAGTGGGGACATTGCAGCTCAGGTAAGTGAACATTCTCTTAAACCAAAAGGCTGGGTGGAGGCTCTCTTCTCCCCCAGGCTGAGTGGGCCTCTCAGGACCAGGTGAGGCAGCCCCCGAGGGGGGACACTGTCTGTGTCACAGAAGGCTCCACTCACCCAAGTCACCTCCTGCCATAGGTGGATCATATGTCTGATGTTCTCCTCCCACTTACTGCATCTTTGGTTTGAGGGGTCTGGAGTAAAACCAAATGGCCCGGGTTTAAAACCCCTATGGGCCTCTCTTGAGCTGTGTGATCATGGGTAAGTTAATTAATCTGTCTGTGCCTCAGTTTCTTTCTTAAATGGAGATACTGGTGTGTCTCCTGGGATTTTTTAATGCAGAACAGTCCCTAGCTCACAGGAGGTGCTGCATCAACGTGGCTGCAATGACTATTAAGGCCATTTTTGGATGTTGTGGGTGGAGTGGGGTTGGGAACTTCAGTGAGGATCAATGTGAACTCTTCTCTGTTAATTCATTTTCTTTTTTGTGGGAGGTACGGTGTCAGGGGCTAGAAGGGAATTCTCATTTAAAGAATAGCCTGACATTTACAAGAAACAGCCCCCTGGGTGACATCCTGCCTGGGAGACATCCTGCAGCTACCTATCTCCCTGAAACTTCCTGTGGCTATCAGGAACATCAGACATCTTGCAGCTGGCAGTTTTACCACCCACATCCAGCAATTGCTGATTAGAGAGCTTCCCCATCCCCAACATATAAATACCCCTGTGTGAACAATAAAAGTTTGGAGCTTGATCAGAACTCCTGTCTTGCTTTCATCCTTCGTGTCTCTTGTCCCTTCATTCCTCCCCATGTAGGTTCACCACCCATGTTGATGTGTCCTGTGGGTCAGAACATTTGGCGCCCAAAGATTGGGGCTGGAGCCTTTGACTGAGAAGGAACACCATCCTCCAGGGACACTTGGCCAAGCGGAGCTCGCGATCGCCTTGGCAGACACGACCCAGAGACAGATCCAGGAGGAGAGTGGGGACGACGCACAGTGAGTGACCCACCATGGGACAAGCAGTTTTGTCACATGATTTGTTTTTGTCAGGCCTCAAGGAGGCCCTCAAGACACGGGTGGCATGTGTTAAGAAAAAGGACTTAAAATTATTCTTTTCATACATAGGAGAATTGTGTCCAAGGTTTTCCCTTGAAGCGACCATTGATGGTAAAAGATGGCATAGAGTAGGAGACTGTTTAAAAGATTATTATAAATCCTTTGGCCCAGAAAAGGTGCCTGTTCCCACCTTTTCTTACTGGAACTTAATTAATGGAATTCTTAAAAGTTTACCCTTTGACAATGGTACCTTAAAACTTGTCAGAATTGGGGAAGAGGCTATGCAAAAGACCTCTCGTCTCTCTAATCCCCCCTCGGCATGCCCTTCAGTTAGTATAGACATAGATCCTTCTCAGTCTCCCTAGGACCCTGGGAACCTTCCTGAACCCCCTCAAAATCCCACCCTAATGAATAAGGCTCCAAAAGCTACCAACCGCCTTTATCCAGTTTTAAATTCCGGAGACACATTGACCCCTGGGGAGGAGGCTACCTTGGAGAAGGAAGCAGCTCGCTACCATTCACAAGACCCGCCACCCTCAGGACCCTGCCACAGCCTATAGGACTTACCCATCCACCTCCCTCCTATATCCCTCCTGCCTTTTGTGCTCTGGCCCTTCAGGCGCCAACTGCCCCATCAGATATTTTTTCTCCACTTACCTTGCCTAACCTGGCTCCCTTGCGCAAGTCTCTCCAACAGAGATGGGAACACATCCAACTTCTAAAAGAATCATGATCTCTTGACTCTGAGCTCCGCTCATTAGCCTTAGGCACAGAGTCAACCCGAGCTGGCCCAAGGCGGTCTAATAAAAAGGTTAAGCCGTGCCATCGGCCTATTCTCGCCTTCCCAGTCACCCACAGTCAGATAGATAAGCCCACCCAGGCTGAGGACAAAGAGGAGGATCAAGTGGAGGAAACGGATCTAGGGTTCATAGTTTGTCCCTGGTGAGCAGATTTCTCTCTCTCTGCTTCCTCATTGCCATATGCTGAGCTGCTTTCCGACTCCCTACACTTCCCCCACTATGTTCTGCCTCACGTTGGCCCCAGAGCTATGCAGTTGGTGGTCAGTGGAGTGAGACCTGAAACTATGAGCTACATAAACTTGTCCTGCTCTAATTGTTGTTGTTAGATTTTTTTGGTCAAAGTGATGTAAAAGGCAACTAAAACACAGACTAATTTATCCAGCAGGGAATATTAAAGGCAGTACAGCATTTGAGATATGGCCTGGGTATTTCTAGCTGCTTTCAGCCTTTTATACCATGGGGATCAGGAGCAAAAGCCAGGGTAGAAAGATTTAAAATACTTGCAGGTTTTCCAGAAAAGAAAACTTTGTAATGTTGGCGCCAAAAATGGTGTGGTTGGTAAAGAGATTAGTTCCATTACACAGAAGCCACCTTTAGGCATCTCAGGAATGGGAAGGACACCACCCTTAGCAGGCTCAATGACTTGTGGAGAGATTATCAGGGTGCCCTGCGTGCAAAAGGCAGCCTCAGAATCCTATGTCCAGATTCATTTTGCTGTGTAACTAACATCATATGGGCTCACAGAGGCCATGGTCTAGGTGGGTCTGGCTACTGTCCTCATTCTCAGCTGACCTTGTTATTGTCCATGTGATGCTGGTTATCAGGCTTACAGAGTGAAGAGTTGAGGGGTTGTGAAGGTTTGCATTCATACTTCAGAGGAAACGCTGGTGACCAGGATGTGCATATCACATTCAGAGTGCAACCCAGTAACCCAAGAAACAGTGATTTATCAAACTATAAGAGTGGAGCCAGTGTTGTGGTGGAGGTCAGCAGTGGCAGGCCTATGAACACCTGCTCAGGTAAGTGAAAGTCAGTGAGCACAGAAGCTCTAGGGAGTGGTCCCAAATCAGACCAAGCTGGAGGGGTAAGGATGCTCAAGTTCTAGGGCACCCATATTACACCATCAAGTTCTAGGGCCCTAGTTTCACACCTGGAGCACTAGACTTAATGGAGAACTAGACTTAACATGTGCCCTGCTGTGCTTTTTCAGTCTTCTCCTTACTGCTGTCCTCTTCTTCCCTTTGGGGTTAGTTGTGTTTCCCCTGCGTAGATGTATCTTTGAAATGTGTTAACTTTTTTTTGATTATTAATGAGGATTGCAGCCAATGCAGCTACAAAAGGTTTGATTCTTCTGCTTTGCTTCCATGCATGAAAGTCAGTAACTGAAGAGGCAGAGAGGTGGGAGAGGGAAAGGCTTCATTGGCAACAATTCAGCATTTCAGAGATGAATGGCTAGCTCCTGGTTTCATCTTGCTTAGTACTGCTGAGTGAAAGTGTATACAGTGTGTTATGTGGAATTGTTCTCACAGTCCTTTAGAGGGGTCTTTAGAGGGGTCTGGAGTCATGGCTCAGTGGTAGAGAGCTTGCCTGGCATGTGTGAGGCACAATGGTCAATTCTTAGAACCATATATAAATCAATAAATATTGATAGACAACTAAAAATAGATGTCACTAAGGAGCTGGGGATGTGGCTCAAGTGGTAGCGCACTCGCCTGGCATGTGTGCAGTGCTAGGTTTGATCCTCAGCACCACATAAAAATAAAGATGTTGTGTCTGCCCAACACTAGTAAATAAATATTAGAAAATTCTCTCTCTCTCTCTCTCTCTCTCTCTCTCTCTCTCTCTCTCTCTCTCAAAAAACTGTTATTTAAAGAAGGTGGGATTCTGTGAGTTATATCTGGGTCCAGTGGACCCTGACACATACCAGACCTGTGAATCTAAGATAATGTGATTTTTTATATGCTTGCAATTCTGAAGGTGTGTGTGTCTGGCTTCCCTCCTAGTCAGTGTCTTCTGTTAACTTCTGCCAATACCTTTTAATTTGGACATTTCCTGTGACATAGTAAGGTGGAGTGCCCAGTGCAAGGGCCCTTTTAACTGACTTTCGTGCTTTTAACTGACTCTATGGTTAGTCATTAAGATAGGGTTGAGGGTGTGGGGAGAAAAGAAAGCTATACTCATAAATTAAAAAGAAGAGAATGGCAGAAAAAAAAACCGTTCAATTCAGGGTTCAGCGTCACTATGTTCCCTTGAGTCTCAGAAGAGACTTTGGGCAAAAACTATTGAGAATGCACTGTTGATATTTGTGGACTCTTGGAGTCCAAATGCTTGTCTATTCATTTATTTTGGATTATTTATTGCTGTGAGACAGACATGAGCTTTTGGGGACAAGGGATAGATGTTCTGGCATTAACATTTGGTGTTCCTCAAAAGCTCACCTCTTAAACATCTGGTTCCCAGCTGAAGTCATTATTGGGAGGTGTTGGAAGCTTGTGGAAATTGGGGCCCATTTGATGAAAATTACCTCATTGAGGATGTGCCACTGAAGGGGTACTGGGACCCTAATGCACTTCTGTCTCTGTCTCTCTCTGCCTCCTAGCAGCCATGAGGTGGTCAGTTTTCCTATGCCATACACTCTTGGCCAGATATTCTGCTTTGCTATAGGTCCAGAGGTAAGAGGGCCAAGTGATCATGGACTCTAATCTCTGAAACCATAAGCCAAAATAAATCTCTGCTCCTTTGAATGTGGTGATCTCAGGTATATGATCACAGGTTTGGAAAGTGATTAGGACAGCTGCTGTCCAAAATATAAGAGGCCCCAGACCTTCCTCTAACCAGATTCACCTCTTCTGTCTGAAGGTAACACAGAAAAGCTGACAATTTACTCACTAATTTTTTGACAAACAAACATGCCAGTAATATCTTCAGATTATAATTTGGACATGTAAGGATGCCAAAGGCCTCTTATGTGAGAACACTTGAGACCCCATTCAGAAATTGGAGCTGATGTGTCTTAGGGGGGAGCCCAGGTGAACAAGTCAAGCCCTGGCATTGGAACACACATTGCACAATGGTCTGGCTTTCTAGCTAGAAGATATCCATCTCGGCTGATGGTGGATACTCAAAAGAATCTATTTGGGGTGATTCTCTCTTTTAGAAACCCCTTAAATGTCCCAGAGTACCTTCATCTCCAGAAGCATTATCTGAGAGTACTCTCTTATTATTTGAAGAGTTTTCTCTATATTGAGGAGTTATTGAGTGGCAGGCAAGTACCTTTCAGTTTTATAGGAGGGAATGTGCTCTTTCCTTTGCACTTTTATATTTTCTTACATTTTCAACAGCAAGGTATGTGCCTGAAATCTGCATCTTCACCCCTCTACCTCTGTGTGCAAGGCCCACAAGATAATATCCTTGAACTGGGTGTGTCAGTGTTCAGATTATGTATGTAATGTTCTGTATGTGTGTGTGTATGTGTGTGTGTGTGTGTGTGTGTGTGTGTGAGAAAGAGAGAGAGAGAAAGAGACAGAGAGAGAGAGAGAGAGAGAGAGAGAGAGAGAGAGAGAAAACACAAGAAGTTGTTTCTCTAGCACCAGGACTTTGTGCTTTTATGTGTTTCATGTGTATAGGTATGGAAAGGATATGAAACAAGACACCATAAATTCTCCTGTGTGGGATTGTTTGGTTGTCGTGTGTAAATATTTTCTGAGTGATTTCTTTGGTCATTGTTGGCTGAGTACCTTTCTGGCAGGACATGTGTTTAGGGTTTTAGTGGTGCGTCTGTAGGTGTTGTTGGCATTGTGGACTATTGTGAACATGACTATTGTGTGCTGGGAGCCATCAGCCAAGTAGGTATGACAAATTCCTTGCCAGCTTACTCCCATGCTGTCTAGTGGAAGGACTTCTGAAAGGTGACCTTGCTCAAGGACCAGGGCAGGATCTGTGTTTAGGGTGTTCCCCCTTTAGAATAGGGCAGTTTAGCATAATAGGAGAGTAGGGTGTTTCCCCTTTAGAATAGGGCGGTTTAGTAATAGGAGATTAGGGTGTTCCTCTTTTGGAATAGGGCGTATCCTGCTGCTGAGTTCCTCTTGAGTGCTTAGGGTCAGACAGTATATTTTGGGAGACAGAAGCCCATGCGGAGTGGATTTGGGAGAGAGTGGATTTGGGCAGAGTAGTGGATTTGGGAGAGAGTGGATTTGAGCAAAGAACGTGGATTCCCCCAGAACGTGTTTGTAGACAGCCGGTGTGAGTTCGGGAATAAAGAATTGCTGTTTGAATCTACAAGCTGTGTGGAGACTCGTGATTTGTGCCCAGCCAGAGACTGCGGCAATTGTGAATGCATTTGAGAGGAGTTAGGATGTTGTCTTACTATTATGTGTTGGATCTGTGCATTTTCAGATTTGAGAATGTATGTGTATGTTGATGTCTAGGTCAGAATTTAGGGACATAATCTTTGGTGTTCAGAGATTTGGAGAGAATGGAATCATGGAGTATGTTGGGGTGTTTAGAATTATGTATATGTGGCACATTGATGTGTATAGATTATCTTGATAATGTCTCAAGTGGACTACTGTGTATTTTCTTGTTTAGGGCTTTGAGGTGATCATGTTATTTTTGGGAATAGAGGGGTGTCCTTTGTGAGTATGTAGGAGGAGTTAGCAGTGTCTGTACGTCTGAGATTTGTTGTTGAACTTCATATTCTGAGGCATTCTGTGTATGTGCATGTTTGCAACATAGAGGTGATTGTAAATGTTTTCATTTGAGAATACAAATTGTTGTCATGTTAATAAGTAATTTGTTTGCTCCATTCAGTTACTGAGGGAGTGTTTGTGTGATTGCTTTATGGGTGATACTGATTGATGTGTGGTCTGAAGGTGAGTGTATCCGAAGCACACCAGATACTCTCAACCAAAAGACCCTTGCCATAATTAAGCTTCTTCTCTTGTCAGATCAGCAGCAAGTATGGAAAGGTTACTGTGGTTGGTAGCTTCCTCTTTCTTGTAAATGCCAGATTTTTTTTTTTTTTTTGGTAAATACGTGTGAAACCTCTGTCTGGCCTAGAGAATGGAAGGAAAAACACTTGTCAAGTGAATCTTCAAGCCCTTTTCCCGCATGGGACATAAAAGTCAAAATATTTTGAAATTATCTGTCCCTAGAATGTTTCAGGTATGAGCCACACTCTGGACTGATTGGCAACATCCAATAAACCTGCTTTCTGAGAATTCCTGTGGTATCCAGCCTCTTCAGTCCTACTTCATGTCTATTTTAAGTGTTTCATGGAGGTGACTGGAATATGTGTGAGACTTTGTAATGAAGGTTATTGATTGGAATTGTTTGGATTTTGCTGTGTATTTGTATTAATTTGGGCATGAGGAACTCTGGTTTTAGAGTCAGGCATCTGGAAGATAGGAAGTTTATGCTATTGAGGATTTTCAGAGCTCCATAGTGTTGTGTGCTGTTAACTGAGTATATCAGAAAGAATGAGCAGTTTTGTACATTAATAGTGAGTTCTGTGCCCTTTAATAGTGAGAGAGTGGCTGCATGTACTTTGGGTCTGTGGGAGTACTGTGGGTTTGGAGATTCAGATGGACACGTGTGTTCCCAGACTTGTATAATCTAGGACTGTGAATGTATTTAGGAAGTGTGATGGCTGAGTATTCATTCTCAAATAGTAGATGGGTAGTGTGTGTTTCCACTGAGATAATAGAGAAGTTATATTTATATGGGAATACAAGTTAGGAGGATTAGGTACTGACAGTGTATATGGGTTATTATGACATGGTGGGACTTGTGAATAATTATTAAGAAGAGTGTTTGAATGGAGTATTTTGGTGAATACTTTTTGATATTCACAAAATATTGATTTTTTAATTTAATTTTATTTTTTGTTTACAGAAGGGTGTGACATTAGAGTGCAGGGTAAAATATGTTTATTAAGGCCACACATGTGTTATGTATGTATTTGGGAAATGACAATGAGTAGATTGTAGGTGACATCATTGTTGTGTACATTTGGAGAGGGTTGAGAAACTTTATGTGTTTTTCAGAGTTGGTGTTTGCGTATCAAGTGATTCTGGGAATATGAACTCATGTTTATGTGTGTATGTAGGTGGTTGTACCTGTGTCATTTAGGGTTAAGAATGTTACATTTTTGTAATCAGGGTATTTCTGGTTCCACTCAATCTTAGGGAAGTTCAAAGAGATTTTTATGCACACATGCCACCCAGCCACAGAGACCTGTGAACACCTCTTGCTGAGGCACATACATGGAAAGATGCACACTCATTAAAACCCCTTTCACCACAGATATCATTAAAACACCTCACATTTAGAAACAGGTGCGTGACCCACAACTCACTGCCATTCCAACAAAAACACAGATGCATAAATCACCTTTATCCCTGCTTTCCCCGAATACACACACCACCACTTCCTTTCTAAAAAAATATATACATACCCACAAATACACCTGCCTGTTATCACCCAGGTACTGACGGACATGCAATTATAATGTATACTTTCCAAATGCAGGCTTATACATTCCTATATACTCTACACTTCCTGAAGGCATGCACATGATATAACCAAACACTGAGTATGCATGCACACAGAAATACAACATACAACACCCCCCCACACACACACAAAATAAACCCTATTTGTTACCAGAAGTCACATAAAAAAACCGTAAGTACTCTGTAAAATCTCACAGACTTGATCCTCTCATCAGAAATACAATATACACAACACCTTGCTTCTGTCTCTTCTTGCTTTACACAGAATTTAAAGTACACTGCAGAGCAGATAGGCTTAACTGAACTTTCCAACAAAAACCAAAAGAAGACAAATTCTTCTCAACAGTACCAACAACATTCTCCAGAATAGACAACAGATTAAGTCATAATACAAACCTTAACAAATTTTAAAAGCTAAAAATCATTTGAAATAACTTTTTTTCTGAACACAATGTAATAAAACTGGAAACCTACAACAGGCGGAATTTCAGAAACATTCTGCATGTCTGTGATTATAACAAAAAGCTCTCAAATAGCAGAGTCAATGACAAATAGAATGGAAATTTTTAAAGATTTTTGAGAAAAATGATGATAGAAACACAAAACAAAAAACCCTATATCATAGAGCAGAGGCAAATTTAAGATGATTAGATCAGTACATACCTACATCAAAAAAGAAAACAACCAAGACTTCCTCTAGAAGGAGGTAGAAAATCAAGAACATGCCTGATCCAAAGCTAGTAGAAGAAAAAATACTAAACATCAAAGAAGAGGTAAATAAAATAAAGATTAAATATTATTTTAAAAATATCAACAACAGAAATAATTTATTTACTTACTTATTACTTACTTACTTACTTACTTACTTATCCCTAGGATTGAACTCAGAAGCAACCACTCACTGAGAGATGTCTCCAGACCTAGTTTGTTTTTTATTGAGAGACAGCGTCCCATAGAGTGGCTCACTGCCTTACTTTTGCTGAGGCTGTCTTTGAACTTGCCTTCCTCTTGCCCCTCCTTGAGCATCTAAACTGTTCATGTCAATGGTTAAGAGTACAGCTTTGCCATTGAACTCACTTAAGAAGTGGGAAGATCATGATGCTGTATAATATGAGCATTCCCAGACGTGATACCTACGGACATCTTCGCATTGGCTTTGTCCACAAAAAGCATGAGACTCACCTTTCAGGACTCTGCTTGGTGCATGGTTTGGCTTCTTTGCTTTTTTGGTGGAGGTTGTCTGTTGCAGACTAAACCCAGAACATCATGCATGCTCGGCAAGTGCTTCCCCATGGAGCTGTGCCCCCAGCCCACCTTGGCCTTTCTTGGTGATCAGAGAAAGTGTCTGTTGGACTCTATTTTTAATGACTTACTGGGAAACTTCATGTCCTCTGATTCTACCTCTTCTGCAGATCCAGTTGAAGACAAAGGTGCTGTGGCGAGCCATCCCCCTTTTCATCTTCTTAGTCTGCTGTCAGGTCCATCTGGTCTCCTGTGCTGTTGTTGGGGCAAGGGGGAGAGGGGGGAACCATGTGCCACTCCTTTGGTTTCTACTTGTTTCCAGATCCTTTGTTTGGTATTATGGCCTCAGATTCTGTGGACCCTTTCTACTGGATGTGAGGGATTCTGGCCTCCAACAGAGGGAGGCTCAGACTCACTGTGCCTCTTTTCTGCTGGACCAGCACCATTTAGTTGAACTACAGCCTTTCTGTGGAGCTCAGAGAATGGGCAGCTCTGTGGCCTGGAAAGTCTGCATGTGCCACGTCAAATAGCCTGATCAAAGGTGCATTTAGCCTGGGAAACACCATCTTCTTAAGAGTTGGGTTTGAATGCAATACAAAACCTGGAAGAGCAAGATAAGTCTCTGCTTGAGAATTTCTGAAAACTTAAAAAAAACTAGAGTGTTTGAAATCCCTGAAATGAGATGGTGAGAGACATAGAACACTCTCTAGAACTCTCTAGTGGTTTCTCAGCTGCATCTTTTTCATATCTACATGTGAAATATATGGATCAAAACCATGAGTGACAGTGGAGGGTCAAATCTAACCAGTCACCTGTGGGTCTAGAAATGATTTTTTTGTGTATGTTGATGGTGCATTTGATGGACACGGTTTAAAAATGGGGTTCCAAAAAGGTTCCAGTCACTCAGAATCAGAGCTCATCTGAACATGATGGAAAAGGAAGGTTGATTCCCAACTAGATCTAAATGGGCCAGCCCCATCTGCAGACTCAGGAAATGATTGGAATGTTCTCCAGTTTTATGAACTGATGAAGGACGGGCCTCTCTGTCCATCCAGAATGGATCTGTGCATGGGGATGGGAATGCAGCAGGCTATTGAGGGGTACGTGACTTTCCAAACAGAATGACATTGTGTCTGGTGGGCTTGACAGAGGGACTGAGTTGTGTTCTTATCTTTGGTTTTGGGGGGTTATGCTATAATTGCTGCCAGCAACCTGAAGCACATCCATTGTGGAAAAGAGGTCACATTCAATTCTGTAGGTTCATTTAATTAAATAATGTCTTGCTTTCTTGAGCTCACAGGGGCTTTGTGGCTGCCTGTTTCCTTAGGCACACTCATGGAGCTCGGTATCTCTGCAATGGTCACCTTGGGCCTCATCATGCAGCTCTTGGCTTGCACCAACATGATTGAAGTGGGTGACACCCCAAAAGACCAAGCCCTCTTCAACGTGAGCCCAGAACTTTAAGAAAGATCATGGGTAAATTTCTGGTGTCTACTTGAGAATTTGAATTGGCTCTTAAATTGGGGGCATTAAAACAGCCCAGTTTGGCCTGTGTGCTTTGCCTGCCGACCCTATAGGTGCTCCATGGCCTGTTAGTGAGAGAGCACTTCTGGGAGGTGCTGGGTATGGGGGAAGGCCAGGCAGGGCAGGGGAGGGCAGGAATGCCCTAGAGGATGGATTTGAAGGATCAGTGCATGGAGGTCACCCCTTCACCAGCCATGATTCCCATATTTCACGAAGGAGGTGACATCTAATTCAGAGCTGTCATAAGAATTCAATCAAAGCCAGATGCTGTGGAGTATGCCTCTAATTACAGCAGCTTTGGAGGCTGAGGCAGAAGGATCACTATTTGGAGGCCAAGCTTCAGCAACTTAGTGAGGCCCTAAGCACCTCAGTGAGACCCTATTTCTAAATAAAATAAAAAATGGCTGGGGATGAGACTCAGAGGTGAAGCACATCTGCTCAGTCCTCAGTATAAAAAAAAAAGAGGATTAAATTAAATAATCACTCTCACAGTGCCTAACACATGGTAGTTATTTAGCAAGTGCTATTTTTCTTCTGTATTTAAAAGGATTTAATGAGCAAATAGGTGATCCTCTCATTCCAGCTCTACTGTTGATTAGATTTTTTGATGTGGAAGAAATTTAGATAATAGTTCTGGAGTCTCAGTATCTACATGCTGTTAAACTAGGTTAAGAGTATTGGCTGTATCAAATGATAGGCAGCCCCAATAATGGGGTCCAGCCTCAGAGTCAGCCAAGCCTAGCCTCTGTTAACTGGAATGTGCTATTTAGAAAACAATATTTACAATTTTCTACTCTGCCATCTTCCATACAGCATGTCTTAGAGATCTTAAGTTAGTAGGTTAAATAATTAAGTGAGAAATCCATCTAACTTAAATTGTGAGTTTCAGACACAAATCAAGATTGTAGAATATATTTATGTATTAATGCATTAATCATTAATGAATTAAGTAATGCATTATTAAATATTAAGTAATGCATTTATTATTCATTGCCTTAAATTAATGCATTATCCTTCTAAGGCACTAATAAGTGGTTTTCTTTTTTTAATTTTTATTTTTGACATTTTATAATATACTTGGCTTAGTGCAGTGGTGCGCACCTCTAATTCCAGCAGTTCAGGAGGTTGATCCTGGAGGATTGTGAGTCAAAGCCATCCTCAGCAACAGCGAAGCCCTAAGAAGCTAAGTGAGACTCTGTCTCTAAATAAAACCAAAATAGGCCTGGGGATGAGGTTCTGTGATTGAGTGACCCTGAGTACAATCCCTAGTACCAAAATCAAAACAAAGAAACAAAAAATTTGCATTATTTTTCTAAAGCCAAATTGGGTGTTTTTTTTCTCTTTGTTTTTAATATTTTTTTTGCAGACCTGAAAATGGAACTCAGTGCTTCTACCACTGAGCTGCAACCTCAGAAGTTTTCTCCTTACCCTTGACAATTTTTTAAAAATGTTTTTCCATATTAAGAATTCAAGATCATTTTTTAAAAAAGGAATTTAGGATGACTGGTCTGAAGTTTAGTAAAGCACTTGCCTATGGGCAGTGTCAGTATTTGTCATCTATATTCCTGCCACACTCTGCTCAAGATTTTCTTACGACCCTAGTGTTTGGCATGATTGTCACCATCGGCCAGTCCATTATGGATGTGATGATAGGCATGGACAGGGACCCCCTCAAAGATGGGTTCTGGAATCTGCCTTCTGATCAAGAATCAGGTGAACCCCCACTCTCACCCCGCTTCCTGAATGACCCTGTTGTCCCTCTTCCTCCTCAGCAGTACTCAGCCAGACCTGTGGCCATGCCAGGCTCAGGGCTAGGCTCAAGGCTAAACATTGGCCTGAGCAGGGTAAGGCCCCGGGTTGGAGGCTGGTCACCGCCCAAAAAGAAATCATTCAAATAAAGACACTGCGCCCATCTACAATGAGAAATATTGAAATCAATAAAGGCCTGCTGTCCACCTGCAAACCCAAAAACAATTAAGAAACAAAAAAAAAATATTGGGGCTGGGGCTCAGTGGCAGAGGTTCACCTGGCATGTACAAGGCCTTGGGCTCGATCCTCAGCACCCCATAAAAATAAAAAAAAAAAGATGTTGTGTCCACCTCCAACTAAAAAATAGATTTAAAAAAAAATAATAGAGAATTGAAAGACCCTGGCTTTGGCTTCTGAATTCTCATGAGGAAGATTGAGAAGGGTCTCTTATTTGGCCCTCATAGCAGAGAGCCCTGTCATTGAAGATGGAAGGAACCAGGGCACTGGGGCCAGTAACACAGAGTTCACTTTTATTAATTAATTTATTTTAATTCTGCAGTTCTTTGTGGCAGGCTTGATCGTCCTGCTTTTGGATGAGTTTCATTATAAAGGGAACGGCCTGGGCTCTGGCTTTTCCCTCTCCATCTCAAGCAAAATTTGTGAAACCATCCTGGGGAAGGCCTTCAACCCCACCACCATCAACACCGACCAAGGTAAGGGCCCTTCCTCCCGTTGGGCACATCTGCAGGAAGTTTTCATGTATGCAGAGTATTCCTCTGGGGGAAAATAACTGTTTCAGAATCATTTCTTCTGAATTTTCAGTGTGCAAATGTTTAAAATTATAGCTGAGTTCAGAAGCTCAAGCCTGTCATCTCAGCAGCTCAGGAGGCCGAGGCAGGAGGATCACAAGCTGGAGGCCAGCCTCAGCAACTTAGTGAGGCCCTGTCTCTAAAGAAAATATAAAAGGAGCTGGGGACAGGGCTCAGGGGTTAAGTGGTCCTGGGTTAAATCCCTAGTACCAAATAATAATAATATTATTATTATAATAATAATATATTATTATTATTATTATTATTATTATTATTATTATTATAACAATAACAACAACAACACTTACAATCAAAATGATATTTAAACTTTCATGTCTTATAAGAATATTTCAAGAACAGTTAGCATGCCACAGAGTAATCCTGCCTCAAATTTCTTAGCAGGAACCTGCACTGCAAGGATAAGGAAGTGTTGATCTTAGTCAATTGTCTTCTGGTGGACATTTCAGTTCTTTCTCAGTCACAGTTAGCATCAAAGTGAATATCCTTGGGCAATCACCTGCACATATTTTAGCAGTTGTTCTTAGCAAATAAGATTCTAAAAATGAAATTTCTACACCAAACCACTTGTTCAGGCAAGATGCAGTTAGTTCGATGATTACAAGTTCAAGGACAGCCTTGGCAAAGAAGTGAGACCCTGTCTCAAAACAGTCATGGGTAGAATGAATGTTCCTGGGTTCAACCCACAGTATTGCCAGTTTGCGGAGGAAGGCACTGGGGATTGAACTCATGGACAGTTAACCCCTGAGCCCCGTCCTCAACCTTCTTTTGTATTTTATTCAGAGACATGGTCTTGCTGAGTTGCTTAGAGCCCCAATTTGGCTGACGTTAGCCTCCAATTTGCAATCCTCCTGCCTTAGCCTCCAGAGCCACTAGGATTGCAGGCATGCACCATGACACCTGGCTTACAAATCTTAATAAAATAAAAATTGAAAAACATGTGAGACTTCTTAGAAGAGGGAAATTGTCTTTTTTTTTCTTTTCTTTTTCTTTTGGCCTCTGATCCCTGAATCTGTTTTTGCTGGGAATTCTCTCATGGAAAACATTTGTGTGCATTTTTTGTGTTTTTTTGGAATTGACTGTGGAGCTGGTTCTTGGCTTTCAGTGCCATGACATCAAATTGAGGAAACTGCAGATGAGTCCCTGCAGGGTGCCTGAGAGATCCCATGGGAAAGACTAGACCTCAGGTAGGAGTGTCGGCAACACTTACAGAAGAGTAGGCAAAGGTGACACGAGACTCTTCCTAGAATTTCAGAAAATCTAAGGTGAATTGAGGATCTGGGGGCAAAGCAGCTGGGCCCCAGCTGTGGATGTGGCGGTAAAATCTGGGTAGGAGTTAAGGAGTCTGCCAAGACCTCCTGGCTTTGGTGGGGGGCTGCCTTCAAAAAGAGTGGGAGCAGTGGTGACCACAGGGGACCAGTCAGTGAAGGCTTGGGCCGTGGCAGCCAGCCAGAGGATCACTTTGCTCTGGAGCAGGATGGTGAGTGAGGGGACAGTTTTGAAGGAATGATTTGCTGTCCCTTGGAGACAGGCTGAGAAAATGTCTGGCAAGGTGGCAAAGCCATTCAGCCTGAGTCAGCCAGTGTGACATCAGAGTGAGGGCCTTAGGACTTAGGGAGAAATGAAGGCCACAGACAACTGAGACATGGAGGTGGCTGCCTTGGCCACCTCTGGTACCTCGTTGGGGCAGAGATCTTACCTGGGGGGCTTTGAGTGGTGCTGTAAGGAGCCAAAATGGTGGAGCCACGGGGACAGCCCCAGGACAGGCAAGAGGATGGTGGAGCAGGCTCAGGTAGCTTTCAGCTGAAAGGCTTTCCTGTTAGCAGGAGTGCCACCATGGCTCAGCTTGTGACCTGTAAAGTGGGGTGTGGAAGGGCCCCTAGAGTGGAGAGTGCAGTTGGTTCCTCTTCCCTGAGGTTTGGGACAGTCCAGGCTGGGAGGGAGGTGGACAGTACAGATGTCACATGGCTCTTGCCCCCTGTGACACTAGTGCATGAAACAACCCATTTCCTAGAGATCAGAGGGTAGTGATTTGCAAGAAATGACCATGTTAAACATTCAGAAAGCTTCTAAGGCCCACACCCTGGCATTGATCTCACCCACCTTTCATTCCAGACATTTGTCAGTAAGGTGCTGTTAAGTACTAGGCGCTTCTGTGGGTGCTAATAATACAAAGGGATAGAACGTAAGGTGTGTGAGCGTCAGTGTCATCCCAGGGCCCCGGGGTCAGAATAGAGCAGAGAAGGAAGATGGGGTGACTGGGGAAGAGTGATACAGGTCCATCTAGAGAACCTGGCGGGTGCAAAGTCCCTGGGGCAGAGATGAGTTGGTGTGTTTGAGGGTCCACTTAGGGCTCAGCGGAGCATGTGCAGGGAGTTCAGAGAGGTCATTGGTGGCAAGAGGAGCCAGGACAAGTCCCTACTCTCTCCCCCTGAGATTGCTGAACTTCCTCCTTTACAAAATGCTCAAGGTTTCATGTCTCCAGATTCTTTACCATAGGGACATCAGCGTTTGTCCTACACAGCCACAGGCGGCAGGGAGAGGGGCTGTAAGAAGACCACCACGGGTATGCCAGGGGGCCAGGGAAAGCTAGGACAGCGTTTCTGTCACAGATATCCTGTCCATGTGGTCTACAGGACAAATGGCCCATCTGAGTGGCCATGCAGAAGGTGACACGAGTCTTGCTGTGCCAACTCTGGGGTGACAGGAAAATGCAGTCCCAGGGAGAGACTGGGACATCTGAGTCCCCAGCTATTAGCCACTCTGCCCACAGATGCCACGTTTAGTGAAGCACTGATCTGGGCTGCAGGGGCCATGGTGACAGCGTTTTTCACTGTGTTCTTATTCTAAAGTCAGTCTTATGCCATTTCTGAGGTGCTCAGACCTTGGTGCCCTGTGCTGCAGTGTCCCTGGCTGGTCTGTTGCCTTTTCCTCAGGCCAGGCCCCTTTCTGCCTGTTGCTGAGGCTGAGGTAGGAGGATATCAACTTGGAGGCCAGCCTCGGCAACAGCAAGGCCTCAGCAACTCAGTGAGATGCTGTCAGTGAATGAAATACAAATAGGCTGGGAGTGGGGCTCAGTGGCTGAGGGCCCCTGGGTTCCATCCTTGGTGCCAAAAAAATCCAGATTGTGACCCTGTGACTGTTGGTGCCGTGAGTCTCCTGGCTGAGTCTCCTGGCTGATTCTGTTCTCCTGCCTCTGCTTTGGCCAGGAGGAGGCCCAAGACCCAGCGGAGTCCAGCCCTTTGTTCTTCCCTTCACGTTTGTGTCCTCCTCTGCCAACAGGCATGGAATTGGAGGTTGCCATCTTGTACTGTTCCATCTCTGGGCCATGAACACAGACAAAGTCCAAGCCCTTAGAGAGGTTTTCTCGCACCATAATCTCCTCTACCTCAGGAATCTCATTGCCTCCATCTTTGTCTTTGCTGTAATCATCCATTTCCAGGTATGTCCAGCATGAGCACAAGAAGTCTACATTTTTTTTTTAGTTTTTGGTACCAGGAATGGAACCCAGGGACATTGAACTCCTGAGCCCCATCCCCAGCCTTTTTTATATTTAATTTAGAGACAGACTCCCACTGAGTTTCTGAGGCTGGCCTCCAATTTGCAGTCCTCCTGCCTCAACCTCCAGAGCTGTTGGTGATGACAGGCCTGTGCCACTGTCTCTGGCTTCAGTATAATTGTTTGTTTGTTTTTTGTTCTGTTTACATATGAATGGCTGTAGAGTGAATTTCAGTATATTTTGAGACCAGTTTTTCTGGTTTCTTTCTGTGTGTGCCCCAAGCAGTGTGGGAGGAGGGAAGGGGCAGATTCTCTCCAGCAATGTCAGAAAGTTAGTATTGAATATTTTAAATAAAAGAAAGGGCAGGAATATTTAAAATAGTTTTCATTATTAGATGCATGTAAAAATTAATAGGTAGTGTCCTGGCCTGATGTGGTGGTACATACCTGTAATCTGAAATATCATAGAGGCTGAGGCCTTGAAGGATCACAACTTCAAGACCACCCTTGGTTACTAAGAGAGACCAGTTCTCAAAATAAAATATTGAAGAATTGTGAATATATATGAATGAAAAAGCACCCCTGGTTTCAATCCCCAGTACCATATAAAACAGTAGTTTCTAAAATTTAGACCCAAATCAGCATCCTCCACTCTATCTGCAACTATGTAAAGTTCTAAAAGGCAATAAATTTAGCCATACATACTACTATTGTCTGATATTGACCATAATCTTCAAATATATACATTGAAGACCCTTCACAATGTATTAGGTGTTCCCATTACTTTTTCCAATAGCAATTAGAGAGCGAAGAAAACCAATTTAGCTTATGGGGCGACTTCTTTCTTTTCAGGACTAATGAATCAAATATTAAAAGGCTTTAGTGTTTAATTGATTATCATTTATGAAATCAGAATGATATTCATTCTGTGATTTCTTGCTTAATCTACATTGGAAACTTTATTTTTTCTGAGTATCAGCATCTGTACACACCACAACACCCCACTCTATTTTTCAATAGTTACAAGTACCTGTGTTCATGCTTCGTCAGTTATTCCCTTTTAAAAATAATTATGTGTTGCATTCTTTGTTTACAGAAAATTTATGAAGGTTAAAAACCAGTAAGCATTTCCACAAATTTGACTTTAAAATAGATTTCATCACAAAACACACACAAGAAGTAAAAATGCTTTCTTTCTCTAATTTATTAGCCTTTCTAACATCCAATATCAGGACATGGTTGCTGCTCATGGAGGGATGATCTTACCATCAAGAACAATCAGTACTACTTTCTTCTATCTCATCAAATGTTACAAAGAGTGCACATTTTACTGTGTTTCATATGCAGAACTTGACTTTCCATTATTTGTTTAGAGGGTTTTTGCTTTCTTTTTTATCACTTTGTTTTTCCTGTATTTTCCAATACTCATTTTTTTGTGTGTGAGGTATGAAATATAGACCACTAGAATTTTCTAACTTTTGCTGTATTCAATCATTTGATTACTTACTAGCTAATATTTCTATTAAAGCATCATTTTAAAGGTAGGACTGAGGTAAGCTAACAAAACTATTTTCAAGGTCTACTGCAGAATCAGCATAACTTTCTTGAGCTCTGTAGTTAGAACCACTATTTCTGTCCACAAACTGTGCTGTTTTTGTTTTATTTTTTTTCTATATTGAGTAACTCTCTTTGAAATGAGGCACAGAAAATTGCTTTTTTAGAATTTTATCATTAATGAAAATCTATTATTATTTATCATTAATTGACAGTCTGCTTCAGTTTAGAATACCAGGTTGAATACGATTTTTTCTTTAAATCTTGTGGTTATTCTGTATGTATCATCTATAATCTATCATTAATGATAAATACTTGGGTTCTATTCTTGCTTTATTGAAGATGACCATAGTTTTTTTCTTTTAAGGATATTCTATTTGGTTAAAGCATAGCTTCTTGAGAAATTCTGTAGATATGTTTAGCATGTTTAAATATTATTTTCTTGAATATAGCATTCAATCAAAATGGAAAATTTCCAGACCAGATTTTCTTTCCAGTATATACATGTAAGAAACTGGATAAAATATGCAAAATAATATCTATGTTTTTCAGACACTAAAAACAGGCATAGCAGGTGAGTGAAACCATAAGCAATAAGTGTAGACTGGTTAGGTGAACTATAACTTTATTTTTAAAATTGTTCTTAATAAGTGTAGTTTGATAAACTGCTGTTAAAAATTATTGGTAAAGGGGAAGTAAGAATAGTTAAAGTATACCAGTGTAAGAAAAACTTGAGGTCTGGCAGCTGAGAGTAGACTGTGGAGAAAAATTCATGTTATAATAGGGAAGAACTCCCCACTTTCTCTTCACCCTGTCACCTACACCTACTTAATCTCACCAGAAACCACCAAGACACTCAGAATAAAAGGTTTCAAGTTCAGTAGTAACACTCTATCCAAATACAAAAAGCAGTTACAATTCAACTGAACACAGAAGCTTGTGTGCAAGTTACGAGGATCTGAGACATTTTATAAAACGTTACGTTAAAGATGATTCTGGTTTTTTTTCTTCTTTTTTGTATGTGTGTGTTTTATTTTGTTCTGAGGGTGTGGCTATTCCTTGGTTACCTGAACTCAACAAAGAAACTGTTATATTTTGATGAAATATCAGGGCTGACCCACATTAAACAAAGAAAAATATTTTCAAAATTTTAAAAAAGCCTAATTACAAAAAAATATATATATGTGCTGCTTTCTCTCTCCACATTTTGCATTTTAACGTTTTTTTAAGTTTTTATTTTATTTTTTATTTTTAGTTCTGAAAATTAGACAGTAAAACAACTTCTGGGAGAATTTACAACCAATTGCATGAGGGTCTGGGAAGCTGAGAGGCTTGAGCAGGGCTGGGAGGAGCAGACAGGAAGGAGTCTTCCTCTTAGTCACTGGAGGCCAACTATAAATAAAAAGAGACAAAAAATCATTAATTGTTTGTAAGCCAGGAAATGACACAGATTATCAAGTTAGTATGAGTTATGAAAATTTCATATAATCAAGAAAATGGAAAAATCATGAACAGGATTAGGAAAAATAGGTGTAAATTTTATTTTTAGAAGTTTATTTGTGAAACACAAAAATAAAGATGAATTTTATCTTATGACTTTAAATGGAAGGTAGAGAGTTATGCAAGTCATAAAGTACTTCACAAACCTTTCTTCAGTTACAAAAGCATAATAAATTTATAACTTCTACTTATTTTACTCTTTATCATCCTTTGCATTTCACCTAGGGTCACACTTGTAGAGTGTGACCAATAACTAAGCAAATAACTAATCAAGAAGATAATCACGAAGTTACACTTTTCTCAGAAAACCCCAATAAATTTCAGAGCAAAGAATTGATACAACACCTATTCATTCCCTTCTTTGGGAAAAGGTCCCTTTATAAATCATATAGAAGAAGAAATTGGCCATCTTTTAACAAAATGTTACTAGAAATAAATATGAGTTAGCTTCATTTAGAAGTAAAGGGAAATAAAATAGCATCATTGTACAGTATCTTTCAGGGTTAGTCTTGAAAAATGAAAAGTGGAAAAAGCTCTTTCTAAAGAGAAGAATACTTGGCAGCACACTTCATCCTTAAATACACTGTAAAAAATGTTACCTCAGCTAAGAAGGTACATAAACTTATAGGAAGAGATTAAGACTTTTCAAGAGTCTAGAAGGAACTTTTGAAGACTATAAAATTTTGGGGGTACAGTAATCGGGATGGATCTCTGAAAGAGATAATGCAGTGTAAATATCATGAGATTTCATGCTATCAATTACCAAAGCAAATATATCATGGACATTGTACAAGACAACCAAGTTGACAACTTGACTTCGCTAGTTTTATTTATCCAGCCTCTGATGATGCACAGGATGAATGAGGACTGAGTACCATAGTGGTTTCCAGTCACTGCATTTTATCTATCAAATACTTCTTACAAATATCCAGCCAGTTAGGAAGAGAGGTCTATTTCTAGGTTGTTGTGACAGCATCATTTTTTTCATCATTCTCTCATCATAAATTAACAAGTGGACCTCTTTTAATGAAAAAATAATTTTAACCAGAAAAACGCAAACTTTTTTTTTTTTTTTTTACATTTTGCTTTTAGGGACAATAAATCCTAAGCATGCACCATTAATAAAGTGCCAAGGGATCATGCATAAAAGTGAATGAGACCACAGTTAACAAAAACAAAGATATTATATGGGTCTATGACCATGTTATTCACTGTATTTTCACCTACAAAAAAAATAAATAAAAAGGTACTGGCCTGGTAGAATTTAAGAACAGGTGATGATGTTGCTTATACTTCTTAAATTACATAACATTATATCAGTTTGTGCTACCAAGAGATAGACTACATAGATCCAGGAGCTAGACTGTCACAGTTGAAGATTCTTCATTCTCTATCACTCCCATTAACCCACTTGGCAATTACATTTTCTTACACCATCTTCCGCATCCTCTAGTTTTAGAAATCCTAATTACTTAAGAGGACACTATTCCACCAGGATGTCTAACAAGATTCGAACCAAAATTTAAACTGTACCTGAGGACTCAAAATTCTATGTACTAAAAAAAAAAAAAAAAAAAAAAAAAAAACAGAAAGCAAGAGGGGAAAGTACAATCCTAGCTAGGTCAATTCACTCTCCTATCAGAAGGACATTGATTCCATGTTGCAATGGAGATAAAAACTCAGATGATTCAATTTGAAAACAGATGATCCAATTCTCTTCTTTTTAGTACTCACTTTCCATACAGGAATTGTAAAAAGACCAGTGAAGTAGTTGTGTCTTGAGAAAATCATGGTGAGGAGGCTCAAATGATTTGGGCATATGTATGAGTTTCACTCAATCAGCTAAGTTGTAGAGACCAAAAAAAGTCCATTTAGGGGATCTAAAAAGAAGAGCAGAAAAAACACAAGATGACATTAATTTGACATTCAGTCTACACAGCTGTCAAAACTGTAATTAATTGCCCTGTTTTCCTTTTTATAAGTTTTTTTTTTTCTTTCAGGAACAGACTCTCACCAGTACCATAAACTAAGTACAGAACTTTGACTGAAAAGCGAATTTTTGTGGTGTCACTATAGGGAACTGTGCTTTATGGCACCATAAGGACAGAAGGATTCATTTCCCAGACAATTGCTGAAAGTGGTCTTTTCAAAATATTTTCATCAGTAGAAGAGAGTTTTTCTGGCTATGACCATTCAAGGCTTCCAACACTCAAGACTGTTTGAGACTCATGTAAATCACACTCTATGTCTCAAGTAGGACCCAATATGAGAGTGCAAGACAACTCCAAAATTTCACTTGGAGTAAGCAGAAGCCTCCTTTGAGATAAGACTGCAAACCCAGATTCTTCCCTTTATTTCCATTGTGCTGATCTGAAGCACCCTACCTTATAGACTTCCAAGATGCCTAGTCATGGTCTTAATCTCCCTCCTTGGGAGCCCTAATTAGAACTCAAATGCATCCTTAATCTGATTCCATACTTTCAGTTTTCCAGAAGTTCTTTGAAGTCTTTTGTCACTGGAGATCACCTCCTCTTTTCATTGTGAATGTTTATCTCATTTTATGCTTCTATTTTACTGTTACTTTAATTTATTGTGGGTAAAACAGAATTGTATATTTGAAGATCCACGTCTCTAAGTAAAATAGTTAGCTCAGTTTATGGGTTTATAATACACAGTCAAAAATGTTCAATACATTTTAATATGAATTTAGATCCATGATTAGAATTGGAGGAAATAAAATAGGCTTTATAAGGATGTAATTCTGCACTACAAAATTATCATTTTGTTTCAAAAAGGATTAGAATTTTGGAAGATAACATGACACCAAAAAAAAGAATCACTAATTTTTATATATAGTTGTGCTTGAAAGAGAATAAAAACCGTCACCATAAATTGATAATATAATATAAAAAAAGCTTTATAACCATGTTCTGTTTTTTTTTGACAAAACATATTTGAAGCAAAAATACCAAATCCATTAATCTTTTCCAAATACAATACAGTGAATAGCATTTCTACAGAAAACATATAATTATAATGATATTGTGTAAATTTTCTAGACATAGATGTCGAAGCTAAAAACACTAATATTCTTTCTCAAGGAACATTTAATTTGAAGCATAGTTCCATAAATCTGCAAATATAATTAAATTTTATTTATTATACACAGATCAGTACATCAAAAATGACCAAATACCTGGAAATAATTCCTTTGATATTTCTATTTCCTAGGCAATAAAGCCAGCTTTAATATAGTATATCTTCTACCTTTTCAGTGACACATAATTTTTAAATTTTAAATAAACTTCTCCTTTAGGCTCAAAAATCACCATATAACTATGGTACTAATACTATTACTGATGGAAATTAGAAGAAAAATTCTTAGTACTTTTAAGAGAGTTGTTTGAAATGAAACACTAGATCAACACATGATCCTTCAAACAAATTATGATAATGCATGCACAGCAATAAATTTCAAATAAAGAAGGTATAGACATTTATTAGCTACAGGACTTTGAAACCTCATGCTTTGGACCCAAAAGACAATTATTTTGCTTTGTCATTACAGCACTTTTCATAAGTGTGTGGGGAGTTTTAGGCCCATGTTTTTGTTTTGTGATCTCACATGCTTCATTTATTCAGATGTATTAATGTAATATATGCTTATATGAGTAGTTTGAAATTATATGCCTCTTTCTAATTATAGAATTGTCTAGAAATTCTTGTTCTTCACAGTTTCTAAATTAGAGAGCAATTACCATGAAAGCTAGAAAATGCACAGTGGCTTAAAGAACTCTTCATCCAATAGTTTAGCCTTAAATTTTTCACATAGTTGATGGTCAATAAATTTATATGGTTCATAAAGTTAACATCTGTTTAATCTTAAAGTAAAGAAATAAAAAGCCAGAGAGTGCTTCTTCACAGATGCCAAGCTTTCATTACTGGGAAACCCATGGATTCCTAAAGGGCAGTCTGTCTCTCTGATTGATGTAGTTATGTAAAATTCAAGTCCTGCTTTTCTTCCCCACAACTTTGGCTTTTCTGTGTCATCTTGTTCTTTGTGTTTCAGTGACCAGAGAAGGAGACAGGTTCACAATTACTTGTTCATGTAAAGAATCAAGCAAACAAGTAAAAAAACAACTAAAAAATAACCTGAGTTTGTGAAAACATCAGAAATTGAAATACAGTGACAGGGTAGGATGAGATTCCACTGACCTAAATGTTCCTTTAAGAAAAGTTTGAGTCAGACAGTTCCATTGCAATAGAAATTGGAAAAGACATATGTGTGTATATAGGCACATATATATACACATAAAACTAATACATAAAGAACTAATCAACACCAATATTCCTCCTCTAAACTTGGAAATTATATTTCTGTGTATTTTTAATCCAGGATTAGGAAATTACTAGTATGTTCATTTGATTTTCAAAAATTTTCAGTGTGCTTCCAAACACTTTTATTATGATCCTCTAATTTGACATTTCCTAACTGAGAGAGTACAGGGTCAGGAAATTTTTAATTCTTTGAGTTTAATTGGATCCAAAGATTTTATAAGAAATATATGTAGTTTATGGCATTGTGATATTGCCCTCTATGAAATGAAGTTTTGAACATAGAATCTCATTTTCTTCTAAAAGCTTAAAAACTTATAATTACTCAAATTATAGAAATCACATCAATAGTAGTTCTATTTTATTTATTAATATTAAGGAAGCAAGTTTATAAATAAAAATGCTAAATTACAGATGGCGATATGGCTCAGTGGTGTGAGCCTAGCATGTGTGAGGTCCTGGGTTCAATCCTCAGATCCACATGTAAATAAAATAAATGTTTATAAAATATCAAGTTAAAACTCATGTCTTCTTTTATAATATGTATACAAATAAGTAATGTTTAAAATCTCTAGATGACATTCTATATGTAAGTTGTATCAGTAGAACTCATTAAACTTAGAACAAATGAGAAACTAAAATTAATCATCACTCCCTATTTAAAAAATGACTCATTTTAGGAGGATATGAATTAAAGAAGCAAACATTGTTAGAAGAAAATATCCTCAATGTATCATACGGAAAAAAGTTTTCTGGGCTGTGTTGAACTGTTGGAGCTGAAGTCTCTCTTTTTCATCTACAAGAAACCTCAGCAATATGCTAAAATTCCCTTCTTCCACAGCCTTTCCATGACCCAACTGCACACTACTTCTGAATCTAAGAATGCAGAGGCAATTACCCAGATGGATGAGGCCAGGAAGAATGTGGTGCAGGTAATAGCCTCAAGAGTTGCATGTTTTAAGGAAAGACATCTTTAAGTTCTTTCTCTGCAGGCCTATAATTTTAATGTCTATAGAAAGATGACAAACATCCCCCTGGAAAACACAGAACTGTGGCTTTCCCACTGTAACATGTCAGCTGTCTCTTAATTTTACTTTCTGTTTTGGTTGATAACAGCAATCCTGGGATAGCTGGTCTCCAAACATTTTTCTGGACATATTTGGAAAGGCATCTCAATTGTAATCATGTACCAATCACAGTTGCTATAGTTCTGATTGTATGATAACATTAGTTCAGACCCATTAAACAACTTACAATGCCTCAACTTTGAGGTGAGGGATTTCTGTATCCTCCAATGGTTCCACTATGGCTCTGAGGATCCTCTCTCTATCATGTGTGATAGGCTCCTCTTCCCTTGCTTGTTCCAACATGAAGCACCTGATTTCTGGGTAGTGTTGTTTATGTATGCCACCATGTTCAAACTGGCATTTTTGTGATTCAGGGTCTGTGTAAAATATTAAAATTAATGTAAAATTTTAAAAGAAGAAGATGAGCTGAAGGCCACAGGCTGAGGAGATCACAGGAAGATTGAACATTGAGCTGAGTCAGAGCCCATGGTGGAAGCCCAAACTAAGGAAGCTGTGATGAGCCCTCATACTCACTAATGGAGGTACCTGCCCTTTCTCTGAGAGAAACCATGTAATATTAGCTTGGGCTTTTCTGTACTATATATAAAGTTATATATACTGTAAAAAAATAAAAAGGAGGCTTATGATGGAGAATCAAAAGAAAGTGCAATCAGTTTAAGCAGGTCACTGACATTCCAAGTGTTGAAATCAGAGAATACTGCTTTATCACAACCATTGTCAATATGTAAAGGGATAATAAAATTATAAAAACTAAAAAAAGTGTATTTCAGAGAGATTTGGAAACTTGAGCTAAGTGGTAATAAAATAAAACTGTAACCTATACAGGTAATATTCCTCATGATTGATTTTGTGATAGTTTGAAAGATGCATTAAAAAATATAAGAAGTGCCAAAGCACAAGACCTCCAAAGCTATGTGCAAGAGAAATATAAAATAGGAGAAGGGCATAAATAGTTGAACAAGCATATGTTGGATAAGGCAAGGCTCATTTGGGGAGGAGGAAGCCCTGGACTTCATGTGCCCTGGAAAAGTTTATCCTCTAGACTAGTACCCACCCTGGCCCAGCCACACCTCTGCCTTTTCTAAAGTTGGTTGTGCCCTATTTCTTTGCATGTCGCCCATTGATCACCAAGGTACCATCTGGAATTGTCTCCTATATGCACACTTATTGTCTAGGAGAATTGGAGTATTGTGGGGTGAGTTTTGGCAGAGGGTTTGGCTTGTGTTCCACCTCCAGCTTTGTGGAGTCTTCTTTTGTTTGGAGCCAGAGAGAGCTCTTTGGAGAGCTACAGAAGTACATACACATACCCTGGTTTTCCTGTGGACTTGACACACAACATTGCGCAGGTGAATCCAATCTCTTTGTCTGTGCTTCCCTGATTTTTAATAGAAAATTGATTCCATTCCTAATTGTGAGCATTAGAGTCAATTATCCTGATACCTGGACTTTAGCTCCAATCAGTGAAACAAAAATCTCTGGGGAGTACTCTCAAGCATTGGATTTATTAAGCTTTCAGGGAGGTTCCTAGATGTTATGATTAGTATAAAATAAATGTTAATGGACCAAGGTCTTGAGTACATATCATATATTTGTATTCTGGCTTTTATATATTTTTAAGGCTTGAATAGATTTCTTTTCCTTTGGTACTTGGGATTGAATTCAGGGGCTCATAACCACTGAGTCACATCCCCAGTCCTATTTTGTATTTTATTTACAGACAGTGTCTCACTGAGTTGCATAGCACCTCAGTTTTGCTGGGGTTGGCTTTGAACTCACAATCTTTCTGCCTCAGCCTCCTAATCTGCTGGTATTACAGACATGTGCCACCTCACTCAGCCTGAATAGATCTTTAATTTCTCCCAACTTTTATTTATTTATGTTAAAAATGGAGATGATGCCACTTGCTTCTCAAGACTGTGATGAGAATTAAATGAAGTCATAAATAGTTGGCACTTGTTGCCTAGTGAGTGCTCCATAAGCCAGGGGGATGACAGACCTTTGTATTTTTACAAAGACAAAAAGTGGTCACCCAGCTTTTTGTCTGTTGGCAAAGCCTTGAACAACTTAGCAGAAACCTATTTCAAAAAAAATACATAAAAGGAGTGGTGAAGAAATGTTGCTCAATTGTGAAGCATGCTGAATTTCAGTCACAGGTGCCAAAAATGTCATTTATATTAGGACATTATATTAATTTATTAGTATATTCATTTGTAACATATACATGTATGGGCATAAGATCATTGATCAATCTCATTTCTCAGTTCCTGAATCATCTCTCTTATCCTCTCTTCCATCAATCTAAACTCAACTATTCTCTCTCCAATTTTTTCGAGATCCACTTCTTTTTTCACTCCATTTTTCTTTTCACCTTTCACATATCAGAGAATGCACTTGAAAATTGACTTTCTGCATCTGATTTATTTAATTTAATTTGATGTGCTCCAGGTTCCTCCATCTTCCACAAATGATGTAATTCCTCTCTTGTTTATGACTGAGTGGAATGAGTAAACTTGTGAAAAGATGTGTAGATGCTATTTTTTGGGTATGTCACCTGCCAGCACACAGAACCTTGAGTTTCCAAGCTCAGCCTGCCATTGTGTGAGCCAGGGAATGAAGATGCAGGAATAATGAGGTCTCACGTGAACCATTTGAGGTCTTCCTATCTGTGGCTCTTAATGCTTGTACATGCACCAAACAGCCTGGTAACTTCCAGAGTGTCCTTTATTGTCTGCATTGATGACTAACCTGTTTCAGGGGTCTGTTTTCAGTACAGTTTTGTTCTCAAGAGAAGGGAATCAATGTGAAGGTAAAATCTCCTGATTCTCCAGGTGTCAGATATAGGATATGGTTCCTTCCCACAATTCTTTCCCTTTTGTCCATTCATGAAACTGCTTCTACCAGGTTTACATTAGTCCTCTATTAATGTGGCACCTTTGTATTCATTTTGGCCCTGAGCTCTGGTTGGGACAGAGAATCTAGAGTCAGAGCAGACCTGGTCCCACTGGCCAGGTGAAGTTAATTATAATTATTATTTTTTTCACTTTTCAGGGATTCATGTCCCCAAGTTGTGAAATGAGATTGACAGCTAGTAGTGGTAACATTTAATGACATCAGGAGCCCTTGATGACCATGCACTGGACTATTGTTTTTGAGACTTTTATCCCTGCCCTCTTCACTGGCAATAAGAACTCCATGAGCAGAAGCCATGTTTACACTCATGTTGCAGGACAAAGATGCTCAGCTGTGTCAAGTTAACTTGATTTAGGTCACACAGCTAGCAAATGGCAGCTTCATTGTAGCTGTGGGAACAGAGGGGAAGAAATGCACAAATGATCATGCTAAAGCATTGGCACATAATGATCAGGTTATAGAGCAGTAAAAGGAGGTACAGTGCAATGGAAGGACTGGCTCTAACCACGGTATAGGCAAGGACTGAGGAGGAGAGAGCAGAGTCCAGAGTACAGGGTAGAAGCAGGCTTCACTCCAACCATAAAGAGGTAGCTCAGAGAGTAACACCACAGGAGGCCTGGGCCTGCCTTGCAGGGTTGGGGCCAAGTGGATGGTTTTCAAATTTGACATGCAGAAAAGCAGAATATGAGGATTGGGCTTGACAGAAAGCCCCAAACTCCTTTCTGTTGTATGTGCATGTACATAGGCACATACAGAGAGAGAGATGCCCAGAGAGTTGATAACCTGTGTAAAAATCAGAGAACTGTTCATAATGGAGGAACAATTGAAAAGACAATATCATCATTTGAAATATACTTTAGTCAGATTGGACTGCTCTAAGGGAGTTCTAGAAACGACATACTTTACAAGCAAAAACAAATTTTATTTGTGGATTTCCGAAAGCTCAGATTTCTAAGATCAACTTTCCAACAGATTTATTGACTATTGAGATCCTGCTTTTTTATAAAAAGCTGTAATATGAATGTTTGTGTCCCTTTGAGTATCTTGGTTGAACTTCTCTCCATTAAGGTGATGGTATTAGAAGGTGAGTCTTTGGAGAGGTGTTGAGTTTCTGAGGCTGAAGACCTCATCAGTGGAATTAATGCTCTAATGAACAGGTGATACAGGCTAGCTGGCTTCTTCCACCACATTATGACACAGCCAGGAGCTTCTACCCATTATAAATTTTCTCAACAAGCATTGATTAGCCTTGTGCCTTGATCTTATACAATGTGAAAAATGAGTGTCTGTGGCTTATGAACCACCCAGTCTACCATAAATTATTATAGCAGCTTGATGAGAGTAACGAAGTGCACCATGTGTGTCCTCACAGGATAAATTGAGAAGTTTCTTTGCAGCTCTCTTTTAATAAAGGACATTAATCCCATTCCATAGCTCTACCCACATGACTGAATAACCTTCAAGACCCAACCTTTTTCTGCCTAGGCTTATGATAAACTACCACAATATTACAATACATATTCACACAGGGTCTAGGACTGGTCATTTTGCCCCAAGTGTGTATAGCCAAGCTTCTGAAATCTGGACCTGGAAGTAACTGTCAAGTCCTCTATGTGTTCCTGGCAATAAACTTTCAAAGAATTCTTCAGTGCATATTAATAGTCGTATCTGTGTATTCACCAGGCTGCATACTCAAGATAAGAAGTGGCCCCTTCCATTGTAAACTCCAGTCTAATGGAGAAAGCATAAAACCCATGTTGTCCCTTGCTGCACTGACACTAAATATTGCATATGAATCCTTGGATCCTTTATGGCTAATTACTGATCAGTAAATATTACATTGCAACAAGCATGTGGTAAAAAATTTAGGTAAAATATTGTTCACATTGGAGAAAAAGATCCTGGAAATCAGGCAAGCTTTGGAAACTAATTAGGGGCTGGGGATCTGGCTCAAGTGGTATCATGTTCATCTGGCAAGCGCGGGACACTGGGTTCTATCCTCAGAACCACGTAAAAATAAAATAAAGATGTTGTGTCCCCTGAAAACAATATATATATATATATTTTTTCAAAGTTCTCTCTCTCTCTCTCTCTCTCTCTCTCTCTCTCTCTCTCTCTCTCTCTTAAAAAAAAAGAAAAACAAAAAGATATTAGTCACCGAATAGTGTGGTTCATGATTGGGTTGTCAGACTCTTACCTGTTGGGCTTGATTTTTGTTATTGATTTAATTCTATGTTTTCAACATGGTTGTTGTTATGTGGTTCAAATATTAAAGACTCAACTCTATTCCATCCCCACTAACCTTTTCCCATTGCCCTTCATGAACATCTGTTTTAATTGTTTTTAGTATATATTCTTACTGTTTCTTGTTCTGGTAGGAGTCAATAACAATAATAAGTTATTAGGTAAATTTCTTTCTTACACAAATGGGAGTGCTCCTGTATATCCTGTCTGCCCCTTATTTATTACTCAATGAAACAACCTGGAAAACACCCCATATATGCAAAAATCTTACCTTTCCATGGTGTAGATAGACCAAAGTTGGAACTAAACAAATGATGGACATTTGGGCTATTCCTGAGCTTTATGTATTAACAATATTTCTGTATTGAATAGCTCTGGGAATCTATTTTATATTCTTGCAAATGTATATTGAATGTTCAGTCCTGCAAGAAATATTGCTTTATCAATAGCTACTTTTTATAATTTCAAGTAATAAAGCCCAATTCTTTGGAAGGTTAGAACATTTTTTTTTCTGCCAGAAAGTATACAAGTTCAGGCTTTCTGTAGATGCCCCAGTAGACAGAGGCCACATTTTGGATATTCTTTGCACTATTATAGAATGCTGGTAATGCCTTCTTTTTCTGTGGGAACCATTTTCTCTTTCTGTAATTTATTTTTCTTTTTACATATGATTGATACCATGTCATGGTTACAGAAGAAAACATCAGTGTCCTACCCTTAATAAATGCATGGCTTGGTGAGAGTCCAATGCTGAAACCAATAGTTTCTTCCCAGTACAATGATCACCAAGGACAGAATGCATTTTGGTAGTTTGTGTCTCCCAAAAAATTGATCTTTGTAATCTAAGTCCTTATACCTATGGGCTGAGAGATTTAAATATTGTTTATTTATATTAATCTTCACGTTTTAATAGTGATAACATCATTTATTTTTTAGTTAGAGGTTTATCTATTTATTGAATTTTAGAAAGACCTGAGGACATGAACCCTATAAAAGAATTCCTGGAACATCCCAAATATTTAAAATAAATGCCTTAGAAAGTAATGCATCTGTATAATTATTCAGCATACAGTAATAAATATAAGATCACATCAGGTCACATACATGCAGAATACCCACAAGAAACAAGGAACCACAGGCTCTGATGTGAGAATATATGGTTGAACGTTGCCAAGCAAGAGCTTCTGGGGCTGAGGTGTATGTCATAGAGAACACTCAGGAGGCAGATGGTAAAAATGGAGAAGCGCCCTCTCCAAACCTGTGAAAGTAGATTATTAATTTATATTTGATGTCATCTCCAAAATTCTGAGACAAAAACATCTGTAACTATAAACCCCATAATTATCAGCATCCCTAGATATGTTACAGCCAAGATACCAATGGTAAAGTTCTTGGGTTAGAACTTGTGCTAGAAAAGGCAAGTGAAGTTGCAGAAGAAAATTATGGTGTTAGCTGAGATCTCAAGATGAACTTCAGAGGAAGTGTTTCTTATACTAATAAAATAATATATTTTGTTGATCTTTATTTTCAAATTCCATATTAATAGTATATATCTTAAGAGAAAATGAAGCGGAAGCCCTTATTTCAAATTGTGTCATCTTTATCAATCTCAGCCTATCCTATTACTAGGGATATATGTGGATTCACCCAACACACATTTTTCCCACTTCAATTATCAACTCTCTCTAATATTCTCCAGGTGCCATTCGAATATTATTACCAAATCATGTCTGGATTGTGTAATAGTAGCTGTGCTCCCACTGTACATAGCCTTTCTTATAGATTCAGAATTACCATATATTCTCAAAATATTTCTTGATATTATCTTCTTTTGAGATTTTCTGAGGTAGAGTGTTAAGTTGATCTCATCTTTCTCTTCTTGATTAAGCAGTAGGAATATATTGAAAACTCTACAATTTTCAATGAATTGAAATGGAATGATTGTACAAAAGTAAAGAATAGCTACCTTCTCAAAAAATGAATCTCAATGTAGTAGGTGTGCACATAGATGTATTTTTTAGATCTATCTTTTGACCATTTATTATCAGACTTAATGCCTTTAATATATCATCTAAGATGGCACTGAGAAGCATATCCTCTAAGATGATTTTTAAATTTGTATTTGTAGTCTTTTATTGAGTTCAAGTGTTATGTTGGTGCTAAATCTGATCATCTTGTATTACATATATGGAGTCTTATTACATATATTCTAGAGCTATTGTGTATGAAAGAAGAACAAGGATCAAATATGGATGTGTTTCTGAAATAAAAAGTACTCAGTAGAAATGCTGGCCATTATCTTTTAATTATGTACTTCATCATCTATGTGATTTAATAGATTTAAAACTTTTCTTTTCATAATGGCTACATATGTTGTGGATTCAAATTATTTTCATGATATTGAAATTTTCTAGCAATATGTTTAGAAAGCTCTTTGACAGTATTTAAGGCCTGTCTTTGAATCCCCAATGTAGCTATCCACCTTGCATATATGCTATTATCAGGACCAGAAAAACTATCTTAAGTGACCAAAGTCCAGCTATTGAATATCAGTAGAAATATATTATTATTGTTTTCTCCTTAGTCATCTGGAATAAAGGTGTAATTAAAGTCACAGTTCAGATAGACTCAAAGTCATTCAATTGTAAGGTTTCTAAATTAAAGGACAAGAGTTTGACCCAAGCCTACAAGACAAACTTCCATAAGAGTCCCAATATTCATCTGCTTGAAGTAAGCGATGCATTTCTCCAGTAAAGAAACCATGCATAAAATTGATACAAAAAAAATGATGTTAATCTGATGGAATATTTTTTTTTATACAAGGCATGTTGGATTTTAAGTCAAGTACCTGAAATAGTAGGTATGTATTTTAGCTTTTTTCCAGCCACATATTAAAAAATACCAGTCATCAGGGCTAAGATTGTGGTTCAGTGGTAGAATGCTTGCCTAGCACATGTGATGAACTGTTTTCAATCCTCAACACCACATAAAAATAAAATAATAAAATAAAGTGTAAACAAGTTTTGAAAATTAATAACAGTCATGAGAAATCCATGTAAATAAGTCTAAATCATTCCATGACTCTTTAGACCTTGCAGATCTAAAAGACATGACTGTAAGGGAAACCAAAACAGTGAAACATTCATGAACATAGGATACCATTTAAAAATCTGAGGTAATGTAGATATTTGGCTAAAACATCAAAGAATTTACTTCTATTTATTTTTATTTTTACCTGGAATCTACTCTTTGTACTTGGATATGAGACCCATTATTATAACTCAGCATGTGTACATAGTGTGTAATTATCAGATCAGGGTAATTTTCATCTCATTAAAATTATTATTCTGTGTTTGAAACTTTTTAAGTTCTGGCTATTTTGATTTATTTAAGTAGTTATTATATAATGTAATCACCTTATTGTCCTCTAAAACCTAAGAGTTACTTTCTGGACTTAATTTTTTTTTGCACTCCCTACACACAATCAGTCAGTTTCTCATTCTTATCATAAATCCGGGAAGTGTTTCTGTTCTCAGTTTCTGTGTGATTTACTTTTCAGCTTCAACACATAAATGCCACATGCAGTATTTGTGGAAAAATAAATGCCACTACTAGGAAAAATAAAATATTATTCTCAATTAATAATTATGGATATTAGCATAAACCTCTGTATTCACTCATTCAGTGTTTAGAACTTGTCTACAATAATAAATATGGAAAAAAGAATAAAATATATAAATCAAATGTCCATATGTGTTTAACATTTTATGGGTCATATTTGGTCACTGGGAACAAGTGTTGTGACATCTATTTTTATAAAAATGACATATTCTAATTCTTATAACTTTATTTATAATAAGTGAATATTTTATAAGTATGTTTTTATATTGTAAGTTTCAATAGATCAATATTACCATTGAATAAATAACTTTAAAAATTGTATAAGAGTTGGCTCAGTGGTGCAGGCCTGACATCCCAGTGGAAAAAATATTTTAAGAAAAAAATATTTTAAAAAATGGGGATGTATCTCAGTGTGTAACCACCAAAATGCACTCACGCTCTACCCCTTCTCCACCTGAGATGCCCATCACAACACATGAAAGAACAGTATCTCATTCTGCCACCTACCCAGCAGTTCTCCTTTCACAGCCCATCCGAACCCATTCCTCACTTGATGCCCATCTTTTTATGCCGCCCTGTGAGTATGCATTGGGCCTGCACTAAGGCACACCAGCACAACTGGTGGCTAAGGTCCAGGTGGCAGGTATCCCTCATTCATTCCACTGGGACCTTATATTTTTTTAAAATGGGTTGCCAATAATTCAAAATGACAAGTTTATGGCTGAAATTACAGCTCAGTAGTAAACAAATTTCACATGTGCCTGTCTCTGTGTTCCAACTCCAGCACCTAAAAAAACACAGGCAGGCCTAATGGCACATGCCTATAATCCCAGTGACTATAGAGGCTGAGGCAGGAGGCTCACAAGTCTAAGGACAGTTTCAGCAATCTAGTAAAGCCCTAAAAATCTGTCTCTAAAATTTAAAAAGGTTTAGGGATGGTTATTCAGTGATTAAGCAATCATAGATTCAGTCCCCACAACCAAATACAAAAACAAACCCAAAGTAAAAGTGAAAAACAACTGTATTCCCCAATATCCTTTGCAGGTAGGGGTCTCTGTGATTTTGTGCTGGCCAATGAGATAACATTGGAAGCAACTGGGACTCTAGCTCTTTGTTTTATTTTTCCTTTTTCTTTTTCCCCTGATTGCTGTATTAAATGGATGGCACAATGAAAAACAGGAAGGACCCTGGGGCATGATGGAATAGCTGGATAGCCATAGCAGCCCAGACTACCAATCACTGGGCTTTTTGATTTTCAAGTAAAAGGAAATATTTTTCAGTATTTGATTGGTTTACCTTTCTAGTATTGGAAGGACAGATGCATTGATTTTCCTCCTTGTTCTACTTTCTGTTCATTGTCTTCAGGTTCAGGAACAATGTAGGTCAAGAAAACCAGCCATCTTTGTCACCAATTGTTTTTCAGGTCTCTGAGGATGGAAGGAAAGTACAACACAGAACCTCTATAGTACCTAATATGAGCCATTGGGACAGAGTTAGGCCTGAGTCATCTCCAGGGTCCCTCATCTGCTGCAGAATGTTCACAGAGAGTGAGTATCTTTTCTCTTGATACCAACACTCAAGTCCAAAATCTCCCATGGTTCTCCTGAGAACTATTCCACAACAGGCTGACATTGGTCCCAATCTCCATTTCTGCACTGATGGGCCATTGGGAAATTGAGTTTAAGCAAGCTTTACTGTCCCCAATTTACAAGTGTATCTTCTCAAAAAAAAAAAAAAAAAACTTGAAACTAAATGAGCACTGAAGGAAGAAGTCAGGTTCCAAGGACTGAAGAAGAACCGTGCTACCAGAGAAACCTAGGATTTGAAAAAAAATTCCAATTTAAGTGAGGTGGCAGTTAAATTATAGACCTTGACATAAAGCAATACCCTTACAGCAAAAGGTCACGTGTGGGTATGGAAGAATGTATGAAAGACTGACTTTTCACAGCCTCCACAACAGGTAAACATGAATGCTAAATTTGTAACACATAACATAAGAAAAAAGGAACCACATTTTTTTTCGTACTTGCCTATTTTTCTTTCTTTATTCTTTTTTTCTTTTTCTTATTTTTTTTTCTTTTTTCCTTTTTCTTTCTTTATTTCTTTCTTTTTTTTGTACAAGGGTTTCAAACTAGGGGAACATAACGACTGAGCCTCATCCTCAGATTTTTTTAATGTTATTTTTTAACTTTTGAGAAACATTGTTAATCACAATATTGAGGTATTCTTATATCAAACAAGCCATACTACAAAGGTTCCAGAGCTAGAGAGAAAATCCTGCAATCCCAGAGTGTTAAATATGTCTGTGGAAGATGAGCCACATGGACACAATGTAGAAGATCAAATGGGTGGAGTGGGCATGGCTCTGCAGAACAGTGCAGGTAAGAGGCCAGATGCTGGGTGGAGCCTATGAAAAAAAAGTGGAGAGGACATAGTGGGGCTTAGTTGTTTGGCAGGGCTGGTGAGGCAGAGTCAGGCTGAGTGAGTGGATCCCAACCCATAAGAACAGTGGAAGGGGAGAAGACAGGGGAAGCACGTTAGAAGCAGCATCCCACCCGGGACCCTTTAGGTGAGCACAGATTAGGAACCAGGAGATGCAGTGATGAAGGAGCAGAGGGCATGGTGGGTGCATGCACAGGAAGCAAAGAGAGTCAGGAGAGGCATCCAGTAATTCTGTCAGAGTCACTGTTGACCCAGTGGGGAAGAAGGGTCTTAGGGCTCTGAGATAGATATGTGACCTCAGGGTCTGCTCCACAAGGGGCCTCAGTTTACCCTCTTACACACTGAAGCAATGGAGGGAGGCTGAAGATGCCACAGCACAGCCTTTTTTGTTCCTCCCTCTCATGGGATGCAGTGCACTTTCCATTAATTTTTTTCTGTTCTTCAAGGTCCAGGACAGTACCTAAATCTGTTCTCTAGACAACGATATTTGTAATAAACTCTTCAAAACCTTTTGGCAAGAATATCCGGGGAGAGCACTGTTTGGCTCACAGGAGCAAATAGGCAACTGCAGAATATGAGCCACCGGGACCAGACACTGATTTATAGAGAAAGATACTTTCCAAGAACCTCTCATGTTATCCTGACTCGGTGCCAAAAAATTATCCCCAGGTCCTACCATGAAATCCTGAACTGAGGTCCCAAACTGGTAACCAGAGAAGAGCACCTAGCTCCAGGTTATTGTTGGTTGGTTGTTCAGGTTTAAAATTTGCTTGGGGTCTGGGGCTGTGGCTCCGCGGTAGAGCGATCGCCTAGCACGTACAAGGCTCTGGGATTGATCTTCAGCACCACATTAAAAATAAATAAATAAATAAATAAATAAATAAATAAATAAATAAGATAAAGGTATTGTGTCCAACTACCACTAAAAAATAAATATTTAAAAAATTTGCTTGGAATTTTAACGCAATTCTTTTTTTATATTTATTTTTTAGTTTTAGGTGGACACAATATCTTTATTTTATATTTATGTGGTGCTGAGGATCGAACCCAGTGCCTCACACATACTAGGTGAGCCCTCTACCACTCAGCCATGACGCCAGCCCTAGAACGTAATTCTTAAGATTCAGGAAAGTTTGCACAAAAACTCAGGTTTCTAACTGTCCTTCAAAGTCACCAGGAGATCTGGCAGCCCCAGACTGAGTTCTTACACAGCAAGGATTGCTGGCACTGTCCTGCCAGTTTCCATGACTCCGGAGTGCAGCCGAGTCCTCTTTGCCCCTTTTGTGTCTGGCCCTGGAGGCCTTGAGTGTTGCTAACACACTAAGGGTTAGATGAGCTGGGGCAGCAGGCAGGAGTCAGCATGGAACTTCTGGTCCAGCCCTGCTTCCTGCTTGCTGTGTGACTTTGCTCCAGTTTCACCACCTCTCTGTGCTTCAGTTTCCCTATCTGTCTGGAGGCCAATAGACTACATCAGTGGTTTCCCACTTTAAGCCAAGGCAAGGCTGAGAGGTGGGCTGCCTTGTCTCCCTTCTCTCCTTTCTGAATTAGGCCTGGTCATCAGATTTTGCTTAGGTGACTCCCTGTTTATCCAGGGTTGGAAAACTCCCAGGTAACTACTTGTGTTAACCCCATACCCAGGGCCTTGAGGTGTATTACAACAGAAAAGAGACAATACCTTTTTTATTTTTATTTCTTTGGTGGTAGTGGGGATTGAACACAGGGTGCTTTACTGCTGAATTCTATCCACAGCCTCCACCTCCTTTATTTTTGAGACAAGGTCTTCTAAGTTGCTGAGGCTGGCCTCAACCTGGTGATCTTCCTGCCTCAGTTTCCTGAGCTGCTGGGATTACAGGCATACGCCAAGGCTTCTGGAACCATAATGTGTTTATAGATAGGAATGATGGAATTTGATGAGCAGCATTATTCTCCTACAAAGAGAGGCTCTCTTCCCCTGTTTTACAGATGAAGAAAGTGAAGTTTTGAGAGGCTGAGTAACTAGCCAGAGGTCACACAGCTACAAGTGGCCAAGAGCCCATGTTTGTGTCATTGCAGACAGTGAGGCCCTAACTACTTTTTCTGTCCCTTAGGTGGCTTGGGAGGAGGTGGGTGTAGAGAGGTGTCCTGCAGCAATGGGGAGGCCAGTGCCCTGGGAAACCCTGCCACCTCTTGCACTAGCCCTCCTTGAAGGCCATCGGCACACACAGGGGTGTCCCCCTCAGGCTCTGTGCTCAGGACCAGTCTTCCCTCCCCCAGGGCTGACCCGGGCTGGGCTCCCAGGCTCCAGGTGATCAGGAGATCTGGCAGAACTGGACTGAGTTCTTGCACAGCAAGGGTCAGTGGTGCTGTGCGCTGCCCTTGGATGGGATAGGGAGATGCACGCGAGGCCCATCGAGTCAAAAGACCCTTGTGGTTCTTTGCAGGTGTAACAATTGCTCACCGAGCTCCACAAGCCACATTTTGCAGTCCAGACAAGTGCTATAGTTGTTACGAGAAACCTGAAGAATGGGGGTTCTTGTAGTTCTCAGGACCCAGCGTGTTCTGTCTGAGTCTTGGTTCTTCCATCTGAGAAAGGAGAACCCCTGTCGATTCCCACTCCCAGCCTGTGTCCCTTTGATGGAAAGGGCAAGTGTAACCTCCTCTGCCAGGCTCCCCCTGCAGCTCATCCCTTCTGCAGCTCCTCTCAGGAAAGGGGCTGAATCCTCCCATTTACAGGTGATATCTGTAAAGGTTAATGTTATAGGCTCTGGCCAATGTCCTCAGCTGCTGAGGACAGCTTGTGACTTTTTCAAAAGCCTCATCCATTCCAGGCCTGGGTTCCCAATGGCTGGGGGAGCCTGGAACCAGCCAGGAACTCCTGGCAGCCTCTAGCCAGTCCTAGGGCGCAGGTTGCCCTTCCTGTGCTCGCTGCTTCCTGAGTGCTCTGGGCTCCAGGGAAAAAAAGTGGGTTCTCAGTGAGCCCCACAGCCCTCCAGGAAGGAAGAGATTGCTTTCTTCCACCAGGTGGGGCCTGGGCCTGACTCTCCAGGGCAGAGTGGAGGGCTGTAGGCTCTCGGGCCTGCTGAGATCACCCTTCCCAGGTGGCTCCTGGGTGGGATGTGTGTGGAGATGTGCTTGGTCTTAGCCGCTGTCTTAGTAACCGGGCGCTCTCCTGTTCATAAGGGTTCAGGGTGCACATGACAGAGGTGACAACATAGGCCCAAGAGGGATTTCCTGGCCGGGGAGAGCTGCTGGGATGAATGGGAGGAGGACTAGGGCTTGGGTGGCTCCAGACCCTAGGGGACCAAAGAATGGACCACCCTCCAGGGAACCCCATCGTGGGGAGAGGCCCTTGTCCTGGTGTCGCTGTGTCCCTGGGCTGCAGAACAAGGGCTTGGGGAAGCATATGCACTATCCTGCGTTAAAAGGGAGATCCCTCAAGGTCCGCACAGGGAATAGTTGGGTCTTAGGGCACAGTCAGGGTGTTGGCAGCAGAGGCGGGGCAGAGGCTGCCTGGAGGCGGGGACACCTGCCCAAGCACTGCTGCTGTTTGGGTGTGCTGTCCCAACATCTTGGGAGGCTTCAGTGGCCTAGGTCGGGGTCGTGGGGTGGGCTAGGTGGAGAGGTTTTTTGCACATCAGACCAGCTTTGGGCCCGTGATTAGGTTTACCAAGTCATAGCACATGGGACATTGGGATGGGAGGGTTCTTGGGGGAAACCTGGTTAGTCTCACCTTGTACCACAGGGAAATTGGAGTCCAGAGAGGCCAAGAGTCCAGGGCCCCACCAACCAGCAGGGACAGGTTGGAGAGAGGGGGTCGAGGTGGAGCACCACAATACCCTGTCCCCAAGGGAATATGGGCACCGTGGGGATGGGGCAGAGGGTTGTAATGAGTACACACAAACACTTTTAAAAACACTGACTGCTCATGAATGCTTACGGGATAAAATTAAAAACAACAGTCAGCCACCCTCCTGCCTTTCCCAGAGGCCACCGCCATTCTAGTTTCTGATGCCTGGTAATAGGCAATTGCGTGTTCCACCACATGTGTGACAGACACAGACATCTTCCTCCTGTCACTGCACCGCACTGTGGTCTGTGTTGGTAACAATTTCAAACCCGTTCATTCAGCACCACTTCAGGACTTTCTCTTTCCCTCCCTTCCTCTCTGCCTCCTTCCTTCCTTTCTCTTTCTCTCTTCCCTCTTTCTTTTTTGGTACTGGATGTGAACCCAGGGCCACACCTGCTTGAGAAGCACTTGACCACATAGCCACACCCTCAGCCCCTTCTGTTATTTTGGGAGGGGATTGAACTCAGGGGGACTCCACCACTGAGCCACCTCCCCAGCCCTATTTTGTATTTTATTTAGAGACAGAGACTCACTGACTGCTTAGCACCTTCCCGAGGCTGAGGCTGGTTTTGAACTTGGAATCCTCCCATCTCAGCCTCCCACACGTGTGTGGCCCCTACTGTTTTTGAGACAGGGCCTCACTGAGTTGTCCAGGCCAGCGTGGAACTTGCAATCCCCCAGTTTCAGCCTTCCAAGTCACTGGGATTGTGGGTGTGTGACACCACATCTGGGACTTTAGTACTTTGTAAGTCAACTTCTTTTTGTTGACACTCAAAACACAGACAAGTCCACTGGCCACCAGCATGTTCCAATGAGGAACAACAGGTCAAGCTTCCCAGGGGCCGACTGTGCTCCACCCTCTGCCCGAGGACAGTGGCTGCCCTCACTTGGAGGTTTTAATTGCTATATGTTTCTTTTAGTTGCTTTGTGTTTGAAAAACCAAACCAAACCCCAAACCAAAACAAAACAAAACAAAAAAACCCAGCCAGCACACCCCACAAGAAATTTCCCAGGGAGGATTGCTTGGGATGGCAAGTGGGGTGCTAGGCCTGGGGCTCTGATTCTGTGACACATGAGGGCTTAGGCTTCTCAAACCCAGTAATGACAGTGGAAAAACTGGGGGCCACAGGGACCTTATTTTCTCCTGCTCACCCTCATTCCAGTCCCACCCCCTTGACTGTCCACACACAGTCCACCATGCCTGCAAGACATGGCTCATCTGTCATGCTGCAAGACACAGATTCCCCAGGACAAGTGGGGGAACTTAGGAAAGTGGCTTAGCCTCTGCCAGTGTATGTGTCCCAGCCTCTACCAATAACATGGCTAGGCTCTCTATCCCCCCTGCACCGTCAGAGCCTTGAGCAGGATAGGTGGAGGTCATGGGTGGAGCACCCACAGCGTCTGCTACAGCAAGTTACCCAGCCCCAGCCTCCACAGCTTCATCTGTTAAATTGGGACATCAGAACAATCTTGCTTGTTTGTCTATTTTAAATCATGTTGTTGTATTTTTTTAATGTTTATTTTACTTTTTTTTATGTGCTGCTGAGGATCGAACCCAGTGCCTCATGCAAGCTAAGCAAGCAGCTCTACCACTGAGCCCCAGACCCAGCTCCAGAACAGCCTTGTTTAAAAAATAAGAAGCCAGTCATGGTGGCATGACCTTGTAGTCCCCTCTGTCCCCGCTGTACAGGATGCTGTGACAATGAGAATCACTGGAGCCCAGGAGTTGGAAGCCAACCTGGTCAACATAAGCAAGACCTTGCCTCAAACATAAGATAAAGCCAGGCACGGTGATGCCCACCTGAAATCCCAGCTGCTTGGGAGGCTGAGGCAGAAGTATTTTGAGTTCAAAATTGGCCTCTGCAAAAGCTAGGAGCTAAGGGTTGGGGTTGTGGCTCAAGTAACAGAGCACTCACCTAGCACATGTGAGGAACAGGATTCCATCCTCATCACCATAAAAAAATAAAGATATTATGTCCACCTAAAACTAAAGAATATATATTTTTTTTAAAAAAGGTGCTAAGCAACTCAGTGAGACCTTGTCTTTAAATAAAATACAAAATAAGGCTGCAGATGTGGCTCAGTGGTCAAGAAATTAGGCTTTTCCCCAATTGTCTTACTAATGAGCACATGGCTTTTAGAAAGTCGTTTTTCCACTCTACCCTTCTGTCACAAATGTGCTTTTTCTCACTCCTTCCCTAAACAGGCTGTGAATTCTCCATAATTTTCTTTTAAATTATACATTTCAGCTTTAGATTATACCATTGGTTCCAAGTTCTATAGAATACAATTTAAATTAACCAGGAAGGAGACTTAATGCTGTTTTGACTACATATTTTCTCCATTAGATATTATAGTCCATCACTTCTAGATTTGTCCCTTCATAAGCTTCAGAGCATGGACACAGTTCAGCCACATTCACAGCAGAGGTGTGACAATTGTTGATTCCAGTTTCCAGTAGAATAGTCTTCATTTGCATCTGAGTTCTCATCAGCATGGTCCTTACTGTCTGTATTTCTATCAGCATTCTGGTCATGGCCATTTATCCCATCTTTCAGATGTTTCAGATCTTTACAGGTTTAAGGCTCTGAGAGGAGTCCCTCTTGGATGCATCACAACATGGTAGGCGCCATGTTGTGTATCTCTCAAATCTATATCTTAGTTCTTTCTCCTTATAAAACCACAAGAACTCCATCAAAGGGGCTCCATCCTAATGAAGTAATCAAACCTAAACATTTTTCAAGGGCCCTACCACTAAACACCACAGTCTAATTAGTTTCTACCTTCTTTAATATCATTTACATAAGATTTTTGTAATTAAATTCCTTCATGAGTTCAGAGAGACAACCCATTTTCATACATAGCCTCCAACGTATATTCAATTCATCATGAAAGAATTACTTAGACAACCTCTGTCATACAGTCTTCCAACAATGCTTTTATTAAAAGTGGAGAAGTTTTTAAATATCCTTCAATTAGCATTTTGAAAAACAAAAAACATAAATATGATAATAAATTCACCTGTATTTTAAGTTTAACATGGCTTGTATTTTAGTGTTTTATCATACATCTGTATGTAAGGTGTGTTTATGAAGACTCCTTTTTAAATACTAAAATAGTGTAAATTTAAACTTATATGCTTATGTGTCTATATATGACCAAACACCCAATGAACATATTTTATATTTTTTTAACTTGAGCATTTGTAATCAAATGTCTCTCCAGATCAATAATCTTCAAAAATATTTTGAAACTATTTTGCCGTATATTATCATAGTAATAAGGTGTAAGATATTAAACAATAGATTATTATTTATAATTCATACAAGTTAAATTATAGAACACATTTTTATATAAATATTTAACCTGAATATCAAGAATGATTGAAATTGGAATTACTTGATCAAAAGTATACAGATTAATAAAAGTACACACATACTCCAAAATTTTGGCAAATTTTTCTTCAGAAAGTTTATGAAGTGAAAATTCTTATATCAGTTTAACTTGTTTTACTCAGTGGCTCAGGAGGGTGAAGCAGGATTATCACAAGTTCAAAGCCAGGCTTAGAGACTTAGTAAGGCCCTAAGCAAATTAGTAAGATATATATATATATATATATATATATATATATATATATATATATATATATACACGCATACATATATAAATTTAAAATAGTAAGATATATATATATATACACACACATACACATGCAAATATAAATTTATATAAAATATTTATTTATTTATAGGTTGTATATATGGAAAAGTTATAGATAATATCATATATATATATATATATGATATTATTTATTTTTTTATTTCTTTTATTCCATATGAGTCTGTTCAGTGATTCTAATGTTGTATTATTTATATTGCAAAATATAATAAACTTGTGAATTTCTCCTCTATTCCTAGTCTTACAACCTTTTTCTCAATTGCAAAATTAGTTATTCCAATGTTAGTTATTCACATCTTTTTGTTTGAATTCACTTCTTTCATTCTAATTTTGTCATCTAAGTGTTGAGTCTTCCGGATGCAGTGACACACACCTGTAATCGCAGCTGGTGGAGTGACCCCCCAAAAATGTTGAATCCATCTGGGATTAATTATGGTATGTTATCAAGATCCAATTTGATTTTCAAAAGAAGCAAATTTGTTCATTGAAAAATCCTCTTATTTGTATTGAATTGCAATTCTCTTTGTTTATTTATGTATTTATTCATGTATTTATTTTAAATATTTTTTAGTTGTAGTTGGACAAAATGCCTTTGTTTTATGTATTTTTATGTGGTGCTGAGGTCTGAACCCAGTGCCTCATATGTGCTAGGCAAGCATACTACCACTGGCCACAACCCCAGCCCCTGCAATTCTTTTTTTTACTGTGTACATGAACATGTGTACACACTTGGACATGCACATTTGTATCCACATCTAAAGTAATATCTTCTCTAAGATTATTTGTTTGTTACCCATTTTTTAGGTTTTTAAAATGAGTTGTTTATTTAAATGATCTAATTCAGAAGCTCTCAAGATTTATTATCTATTATCTCTATTTCAAATAAAATGTAAAAGCATTACTTTCAGTAAAAAGACTCAGTGAAAAACAATAAACTCTAAACCTGTTGATCTCCTAAAAGTTGAGAGTAGAATAGTGGTTAGGCAAGATTTAGAAGGGGTAGGGAAGTTGTCAATGGGAATAGTTTTATAGTTAGAAGGAATAATTTCTGGAGTTTTATTGTAAAGTAGAGTGACTTAGCAATAATGTATAAAGAATTGAAGGGAGAATTCTGAAGGTTCTTACTTTAAGAAATGATAAATATTTAAGAAGGATTTGTTGTTTACCGTGAATCTATGATTATACAATGTATACAAGTGTTTAAACATCCTATTATATCAATCAGAAATAAAATAAAACCTAAAAAATCTCAATTGTTATATTCTCCAATCTTGCACAACTCTTATACATTAATTCTCAAATAATTGACATTTATGCAATAATTAGTTTTCCCATGTAGGAATAAGACTCTGAGGAATTATATAATCATCTAAGGAACTTAATAATTGCAAGAGTATTGCATCTATGGGACACAGAGAAAATAAATATTACTTTTGTCCTGAATTAAAATGAAAATGATGGTATGATTTATACTGCATCTCTGACATTCACCTTAAATTATTAGACAGTTTTTCTTCTCTGTGGACTAGGGCTATCTCGGTTGCAAAGTGGGCTTGCAAACCTTCAGGACAGATCTGAGAATTGATAGAACCATTTTTAAAAAAAAAATCAAATATAATATAGAGAGAACACATTCGTTCTATTTGTCTTCATTCTGTTATGCACACTATACTCTCCCTCCCATTTTCTAATATTGATCACTTTAGTTAAAGAAGAAAACATTTTATATCATGGAAGTTATTGAATCATTTTGCTGAGGTAAATTTTAGTTTATTCAAGTTTTGAATGTTTGCTTTAGAACTGAAGGAAAAGGCATTGAGTAGAAGGTTTCAAGAACTTAGCTAGGAACACTGGATGGGCAGTGATGTCAAGCAGAGCTCATTTTTCCTAACTGGGTGCTTCTGGGGAGTCCACCAGGAGGTCAGTGCCTTCTTTGGTTTTCCTGCTAACTGTCTGAGTTCAAGACTGCTACAATTTCAGTTCTCAGGGTTCATGTGGCTTTCTAAAACTTATATTGGCAGTAATTTTAGATTTAGTGAAGAAAAAAAAAGTCAATGAGTGTAGGAAACAGGGAATAGGATGCATTTTCCTTCTGAAAGGGAACTTCATGTGAGAAGTGAAAGTTTATCTGTGAAACACTATATTGATATAGGCAGGAAGGTTGATAAGGGCATGCTAACTCAGGTTGTTGAACAAAATAAAGTTGAAAAGTAGTGTTATAATGTAATCATCAGTTAGTTTTTAAAAATACATTTAGATATAGATGTGCACAATAACTTTCTTTTATTTATTTCTTTTAATGTGGTGCTGAGGATTAAAACCCTATCACTGAATACCACAGCCCCACCAGTTATTTCTTGCAAAGGTTATTTTTGAGCTCATTAAATGAATGAGGTACATTCTAACTGCCAGGTATTTAGCAGTTAACAGGCAAGTGTTTTCATACGTGCGAGGGGTAAGTGGTTCTTACAATTGCCTGATTTATAGAAGATGTTAAAAAAATGTCATTATAAAGAAAATAAAAATAAATGTAAGATCAAAGAAATTTTATTACAGAATATATGTGTGTGTATTGACATTTGTATTTGACTTTTTGCAAATAATAATAACTGTTAATGTAAAGTGCTTGCCAATATTTTCTGATCCTCATGCAAAAAGTAACCACCATGTTTATACTAGCAACATGTCATAAAATATCTATAGGTTAGAATAATTTTTTTCCCATTTTTCTCACAACCTCTTATATGTAATTTTGTATAACAATGAGGGTCTCCTTGCATTTGCATGCAATTTCCCTTTTCTCTCCCTTTCCCTCCCACCTCATGTCTCTGTTTAATGTTATTCTTTTCCTCCTGCTCTTCCTCCCTGCTCTGTTCTTAGTTGTTCTCATTATATCAAAGAAGACATTTGGCATTTTTTTTTTAGGGATTGGCTAGCTTCACTTAGCATAATCTGCTCTAATGCCATCCATTTCCCTGCAAATTCCATGATTTTGTCATTTTTTAGTGCTGCATAATACTCCATTGTGCATAAATGCCACATTTTTTTTATCCATTCAACTATTGAAGGGCATCTGGGTTGGTTCCACAGTCTAGCTATTGTGAATTGTGCTGCTATGAACATCGATGTGGCAGTATCCCTGTAGTACGCTCTTTTAAGGTCTTCAGGGAATAGTCTGAGAAGGGCAATAGCTGGGTCAAATGATGATTCCATTCCCAGCTTTCCCAGGAATCTCCATACTGCTTTCCAAATTGGCGGCACCAATTTGCAGTCCCACCAGCAATGTACAAGAGTACCCTTTTCCCCACATCCTCGCCAGCACCTGTTGTTGTTTGACTTCCTAATGGCTGCCAATCTTAGGGTGGTTTTGATTTGCATTTCTCTGACTGCTAGAGATGGTGAGCAACATGTCAGAAAATATCTATAGGTTAGAAGAAGCTTATGCTTGTTAGTATTTTTCCTAGTGCAATGATTCTGGTAGCACCAGATTCAAACTATAAAGAGCACTGCTTTTAAATAATAGACAATTATGAACAAATTTCCATTAGACTTTTAAGTTGGTTAATAATCATCTGCTATTTAAAAAAATCAAGCTCAGATTTGTGTTTTTGAGGTTAACTACAAAGGTCTGCACACAAATCATTAAAAATTCCTGGGCCATTTTATATTTTTTGTTAACATAGTATTTTTTTTAATTACTGTATGATAATCTTACCTGGAATTTAAATTTTAAATTTCAGCTTTGCTTATACACTTTTAAATTATCCAGCTAAATTATTTTACAGAACATTTTCAAGAATATATTCTGATATTAATCATATGTGTTGTTAATTATTCATTAGTAAGCCAATATTACCACAATAATATTATGTAATATTATTTAGAGTGTGAAAGTATATAGAAATATTTTGAATTTTATATATATATATATATATATATATATATATATATATATATATATACACACACACACACACTCACACACACATACACACATCACACATACACACAAAGCTTGAAAAAATAATTTGGTTATCTATTGGCTCGACAAATGGAAATTTAAATTAATTTAGCCTCAAACTTGCCATGTAAATTAGAAATAGTTATACATAGTACTGATTTACTTGTCATTTTCTATGTAACTGTATTGTTACTACATGTCATATACAATTATAACACTATGAAATTTGTAATCAGTATGAGCATATCATTAACAAATATCAATAATACATTATTGCATTTCTGTGAGTTTACAAATCTCCAGTCCTTCTTAGAAAGACTTACTATAGGCTTTGAAGGATTTATAAATTTAACGTATTACTGCAATGTGTTGTTGGGGTCCATTACTAAGAAAATAGATATTTTCTAGATGGCATTGAGACACATGTCTAAAACTTTGATGAAAGTTTGGAATGCAAGCTGGGCAAAAGAATAAAAACTACCTCAGGCATCAAGAACCACAGGAACTCAAGCACCACAGCAGCAAATTGTTGAATGAGCACTGCACAGTGCATCTTAGCCATACTCACGATAACCTGGGAGTTCACAGCTATCAGATTGAGGGAAGATTGGATAATAGAGAGTTTACAATTCATGTTAAGAGTGAATTGGACCCAATTAATGGTCTGCCATCAGAAAATTAATGTTTTTAAGGTACACGTACAATAATATCCACATATACCCAAAATGAAAATTGTAATTTGTTAAAACACAAAGACTACATAAGTCCTGTTACATTTTCATTTTTACATTTAATCATTTCATTTAGTTTACATGGCAATCTCTAGTCACATACTAGCTTACATATTTTTATGTGTTGTCAAATTCTTTTCATCAATTTTAATACTTAAAGATGAAACTAAACAATTCCATCATTATATTTTAAGAAATTACCACCATGAAGAATATAGACAGGAAATTCATCTTGTCCTTAGTTTACTTTGCTTTCTTTGTGTATTCTCATGCAGTGCTTTTTATTTATGATCTTGAGAAAGCCATGGGAAGGTGAATTCACCTTTTTGCAAAAAAACAGAGAAATGTATTATAGAATGTTTAGTTGTTTCCTGGTGGTATCTTTTTCAAAAGGTATATGGAAATGACATTATAGACAATATCAAGTTACATATAAATATTTTTCTGTCAAGGAGAGAGGAGATTTCAGAAATATGAATCTGCTCCTCTTTGGGCCTATCTTGAATTCTGGCTCTTTCACCCAGCCAACTGTCAGGCACAGACCTATGCAAACATGAGTTCCTCACGGGTGGGCCTGAGATCCTTCAATTTCAGTCTTTAAAGCTAACGTTTCTTGACAGATGATATTTTAGGAAAACATCTCCTGAGACTTTCTCACAGTTCAATCAGGCATGTCTGGATTTCTATAGGCAAATCTCTGCATTTGCTCTATTATTTCTTATAAGAGAGTGTGCTCCCAATGAGTAGACACATTAAGATTTGCCTTTATAGAAGGTTTATCCATGATTGTTTAAACATGATATTTATGCATTATTATTTTTGTGGGATAATAAATTCAACATAAAGTATTCATTCCTATTTTAAAATTACAACCTTGGTTTCAGACTTGATAAGGGTATGTAAAATTTTCTAAAGAAAATATTTTATATAGAAGAAATCATGTAATACCTTGAATTTCAAAGAAGTTTCACATTTGACTGAACCATCATATGGAATAGAAAATATCTGAAAAGTCCAAAGTACAAAAACTACATGATAAAGGGTCCAGAATATGTAGGGATCTAAAACTATTTTTTTGTATGAAATACACTTAATGGTCTCTCCAATTTTACAAATTCATTGCTAGCTTATAAAACAAAAACTATTGAGTTACATTTACCTTTGCAGATGCAGAAAACACACAACAAAAGTCAGACAGATATTAAAATATTCCAGCCTTCCCATGAGATGATATTATTTCCATAAACTTTATAAAGCAAAATTAAATTCTTCTCTAATTATAGCTAAATATATTCACAAATCTTTAAAGATAAATAATGATTTAAGAAATTTTTAAGAACTTAAGAATACACTTAAGAAAAGGTCCTGAGTTATTGTAAAAAAATATTTTAATGCTGTTTTGTTTTAGGCTTTACATAATAAATTTGCAAGAGAAAAATAAATGCTTTTTCATAATGATATAATATGTACTTAAGAGTATGCAGCTTAATATGTGTTTCTTTGTAGTGACATATTTCTAATAGTAAAAAAAGATTAAGAATTTAAATACTTAAGTGATTCTGTTTTTGTATGTTTTAGGCAAGAAATAAATGTGATGAGCTTATAAGGGATATTATCTCTGAAGATCAAGTTCATATCCATGAAGAAATTACAACTAAAAAATATGAACTACTTTGTAAAATGTCCAAGTTACATATTCAAGTTTCATTTAAAACTTTTTTTTTTTCCTTTTTCTTTTTCTGGGAGAGCAAGTGATCCAGTATTTGCCTCTTAGGAAAATTGAATTACTAACCAGTAATTACAGTTCTCTGAATGTGATATTCTCAGTGGATTTGTATCAATTTTGTATCAATTGTCTTGGGGCATTTTGGCATATGAGTTTCAGTAATGTAACATTGTGAAATAAAGAAAATTAAGTTCTAATGGATTATATCTTAAATTTGGCTAGTATATTTCTATAAAGCCACTTTGAAATTTTTTTTTCCAACAGTCTTGTGAAATAGATTCAGTTAACCCAAGATGTAGTTCTTTAGCACACAGAAAGGTGAAATCCAAATCCAAGATCATAATGTCATTTATGAAGCTAGAAAAATCTGTGCATGATGAGGTAGCACAGATTCACTCTGCTATATTGAGTCTCCAATTCCATTTTTAAAATGATGTAGCAAAGCAATATAAATGGGAGATACTAATCTTTAGAACATTTAAAATACCCTCGCTATCATTGTCTTGTAATTTTTAAGCATTTAATTCATTATAACATGCTACATATTAAAGTATGAATTACTAATTAATATGTGTATTTAAAAACTGAGATAAAGGTAGAAATTCAATTACTAGGAGAGTTTTTGAAAATACAAGATATTATAATCTAGAATCTAAAGTGAAAATGTTTAAGCATAATTATTATATTTCCAGTTATATGAACAGTAAAAAATATCTTACCATTTTAGAACCCTTAAAGATAAAAATACATATTTCATTGAATCAGGATTTTGTTTTAGGGTATAATGTAACTAAGGATGAACTGGTATTTTTTTGGAGAACAGAAAGATAAAAATTTTACCTTATGTAATATTGATTTTGGGAAATTTTGAAGAAATACTTTAAAAAGCTTAATTTCCTTTAAATTTTAAATGTTTCCTTTCTATTGCCAAATTAAAAGATCCTACTTTTCCTTGACTTATATTCAATCAGTAAGGTTAAGTATTATTTTAAAACACATGAGCTTACTTATTAACTAAGAGGTATGAAAATGAAGAAAGCTATTATTTTAGATATTTGGATGGTAAAAATTGCTATTATGCAAAGGGATTTTATCTTAATTACTCTGGAAGATGATTCAATTTATTTACATTGCATATCGTAAAATTAGTATACATGATTTATTTATTCATATGATTATCTGGAAATAAATATTAAACTAAGAAAAGATTAAGTTTTAAAATTAAAAATTTGGCTCTTGCCATCTGAGTCAGTCTGAGTCAGGGGATAGGGGACTTTTCCAAAGAGCTTTGCAACTCTAGGCCACATAACCTCCCGATCAGGGAGATTAATGAGACCAGTGGAGGACAGAAAGCCAATCAGTGCATTTGCTGTGAAGAGGAGGGTCATCAGAAAATGGAGACATCCCTGATGCTTCCGAGGGAAGCCACATGGTCAAGCAAGGCCTGGACCCATACTAGCACAAATGGCACTGGCAGATCTGAGAAGCTGCTGCAAGTTCCTGAGGACTCCCAAGGAAACTCAGCTGACTGTTAACAATAGATAGAAACAAAAGTCAGTTTGACTTGCTTCATCTTAAACACTTAGCAAAGACAGTCAAAGCCAAAACACAGCTATTCCTGGGCATTTTAAATAAAATAATAGTTAAATGTAACTTCCATAAATAAGTAAACAGGAGGCTTCAAAAGAGATTCTCAGACAGGAATGCCTGATTACTATCAAATGAAACTGCCAGAGTAGTTTTTAGTTCAAGGCCTTTATTTCTAACCTACGCAGGTAGGCTTAATGTTTGCTAGTATGGTTATCCAGCCCTAAGTAACAGAATTAAATATTTCTCTATTAGACACAGAGGTCATACTAGTAAAGGGATTTTGCAAGCTCAGATGACATTAAGTTATTAAACTGTATCTTAAGGAAAAGGACATCTGTAACCCTAAAAGTTAAATGTTGTGTTTACACCCATGACAATTCTGGCAATGTGCCGAATATCATTAAAGATTTACATGCTCAGATAGAAGCCATGTCCTCAGCAAATTTGTCATGGAAACAATATCTTAGCTCCTGGTTCTTGGTACTTCCTGGTGGAAAACATTGTTAGTCTTTGTCTCTGCCATCATACTCATTGGCATATTCCTGTGCTATGGGATTTATTGCTGCATCAATCTGGTTCCAGTACTAATGAATTCTTGTTTCTCTTATAGACCACCCATCACTCAAATGGCCTTCCAGTCTATTACTTCTCAATCAGACTTCTATCATGGACCCACTGGATAGACCCGATTTTTAAACGGAGATTCCAAACTGCTTGCCCCACACCGTCCCTTTTCAGCCTGAAGAAGCCAGAAAGATTTTCTTCGTCCCCCTTGCTTACAGCAGTAAGGAGTTCCCAAATTAGAGGGGGGAATGAAGCCAGATTTAAAGTTAGGTAGTCAGTGTAGTTAGGTAAATCGGGTCTAATATCGAGTGAAATCTAAAATGGAGGCCATGCTGGGAATGACTCAGGGAAAACGCAGGACAATTCATGGAATGTTAATGAAGTCCTGAAAAGGCCCTAGGCCAAAGTCCACCTCAAAGAAATGTAAATGGAGCTCAGGAAACAGCCCCCAACAGATTTGGAGATAGCCCATCCTAGAGAAATGATAAGCCCATCCAAAAAAGTGATAATTGGGTCCACCTGTGTCCTAACCCCTTCAACCTATATTCCATCACCAAAACTATAAAAAGGGGAAAGAACAGCCCTTCCACGGATTCCCACCTTTTGGGTCCCCTTCTTTTTCCGGGAGAAGTCTTTTCTGCTGTCCTTTAATAAATTTCTAATTTCTACTCTGAAAAAAAAAATTCATCTTGTAATAAGCATATTTTGTTACTAATGACGTACATAACAGATTTTTTAAAGAGATTGTATGCAATACATATATTTGGGACTGGGAGTATACCTCAGTGGTAGAGCACTTGCCTAGCAATTGTAAGGCCTTGGGTTTAATCCTCACCTTCACAGAAAAGAAAAAACAACCACAACCAATTATTCCCTAACACTTTTGTCCATATGTTTGTGAGTATAATATAACTTGTATTTCAAATGAAGGGTTGTGTTTCTTATTTAAAGGAATGAGTAGTTTCAAGTTTCCAGTATCAAAGATGACTTCCAGGTAGACATGTTTGTCATTGCCATGAGAACTGGTTGCCTTTTTCACTACCCTAGAATAATATGTTAAGTGGAAAATACAATATAAATTGAGTGAGTATTTGCCCAAGTCCAAGTATGAGTTAAAGGTTTAGAAATATTTTATTTTCAAAAAGAGTACAAAGTGTGAAATGTCTAATAGTTTGTAGGTTGTTCATTTTATTAAAATTAGATTTTAAGGTAATAATAAAAGCAACTATCCTTTGAAACTAACTATGAGTGCCAAGTACCTTGCAAGCACTATTGTATTTGAGGTTTACAACACCATTGTCTAGAGAGCTGTGTTCCTTGTTAAGTAGGACAGGCAGAGATAGAATTCAGACTCAGAAAAGCATAACTCTAAAATGCAAACTTTCAACCCATGTACTATATTTCCTTCTGAGCCCCGAAGTTTTTTTTTGTTGTTGTTGTTTTTTTGATTACTAAAAACTAAATCTACTCCAAGTCTCAATTTAGTTTTAATTGTATTAAAAATTTTCTGAAAGGGAATATTCTTATTACAAAAGTAGAACATCCTGTGAAGTCTATAAAAAAAGGTAAATCAAAGAAAAAATTAATTACCCATAGTCATAATACTCCCTAATTAATTCATTCAAAAACTGGAAATTCTGTAGATTTTTTAACATTAGGTATCTGTAGGCCCACATAGCCAAATACTAGTGATGGTCTTCTTCTATCTAAAACTTAGACCCTAAAATGTGAAGGCATTAAGATTAAATGATGCCTCCCTGTTATTATATAGCAAGTGACAATGTTAAGTGTAATGTTTAAAAAATATTTTTTTTCTGATAACATTATAGTTTATTAAATGTTCATGTTGTCAATGTTTACAACATAATTGATAATAGTTCATGGTATTCCAGTAAATATGTATGTATTTTAACACTTAGTTTCTTTAATTTTTTTTACCAACTATTGGAGTTTAGTAAAATATTACCATGTTTATTTTTGTTTAAACTTGAATCCATGTACTTATGCATTATGCATGCCTACATGATTGCAGGAATGCATTCCTTATTTATTTATTTATTTATTTATTTATTTATTTATTTATTTATTTATTTGGTACCAAGGATTGGACCCAGTGATGCTTAACCACTGATCCACATACTCAGCCCTTTTTTTGTATTTTATTTAGAAACAGGATCTTACTGAGTTGAGTTGGTGAGGAACTCGCTAAATTGCTGAGGCTGGCTTTGAACTCACAATCATCCTGCCTCAGCATCCCAAGACTCTGGCGTGTACCACTGAAACCAGCTACATGAATTCATGTACAAGAGACCACATTGCAGTTAAATTCTTCAGGTATATTAAACATATTATCCTTAAAGTAATTTTTATGTACGCAATGTGTGGGGGTATATATAAATTACTTTAAAGAATTTTATATATAATTGTATACAAACATATATAGGTATAAAAACTTGAAAAACAAGATACTTCTTTCCACTCTTTATTAGGATTATAAGATGATGGAAGAGGATTTCCCTGTAGGAAGTAAAAGGTCTCAATATTCATATTTTTCAGGAATACCACCAAAGGAATTTTGAAGTAAGACTGCTAACAATGTGTAATGGTTTTCAGTCTATTGAGAAAACAGTGGATTGAGCAAGACTATATAATAGCACTATTTTAGGGTAGAAATTTTTTTTGAGACAATTATTCCCTCAAAGAAACTTGAGAAAATAATACATTTTTTGCCTTAGAGAATTCAAAAGATGTGTTTTCTACTGTGCTGATAGTATGATACTATTTTCACAAATTAAGAGCCCTCAATAGAGAAATGGCCCGACTCTATAACTACTGTCAATGGTAATAGCTCAAGATCAACTACTTTAAAATTAAAATGACAATTTATTTTTTCAGCTCTTCTCTCCTGTTTAATTGGCATCTATTCAAAAATTCCATACATGGGTCAAATTATTTATTTACCTAGAAATACATTCTGCAATGAATTTACACTGGAGCCTTTTAAAGTGAGTTGTGGTGCAGAAAATTAGATGTCTCCTGGGTAAAACATTGTGATTTTCAATAAATGCAATGGTAGATTGGTAACATCAGTTTTTAACATTTTTGAAAGAAAATTATTCATGCTGTTTCTCTGCAGTGCTGAACTTTGAGGATTCCTATAATCATTTGACCTTATGTTACATGAAGCTGACCCAGATTTGCATGCAGAGAAAAAACATTTTGGCTCAGACAGCAATCACTAAACTCACTTAACTGAATAAATTGGTTGTTAAGTAAAAAGTCTTGGTTAAATTCCTGTATATTGAGGCATTGGGGTTTTGATGCTATGTTCAGCTTGTTAGAAAAGAAAGATATATAAACTTAGTATTACTACATAAACAAAAGCACTATTTTACTCAGGTATTAATTCCCTAAAACTTTTGTTCAATTGATTGGTTTATATAGATAGTAACATTTAGATACCTAACCAAGCCAATAACTATAGATAGTACCTGAATTTACAAGTGTTATCTTTCTGACAAAATTATGGCTTTCTTCTTATACTGTATTCAATGAGTATCTTGCTTTAGGCTAAACAGTCATAGTAGATGATTTATACTTTAGAATTTTTGATTGAAAAAATCTGGGTCAAATCACCATTTCACCCAGCTATTGCCCTTCTTGGACTATTCCCTGAAGACCTTAAAAGAGCGTACTACAGGGATATTGCCACATCAATATTCATAGCATCACAATTCACAATACCTGGACAGTGGAACCAACCCAAATGCCCTTTAATAGATGAATGGATAAATAAATATGGCATTAATACACAGTGGAGTATTACTAGCACTAAAAAGTGACAAAATCATGGAATTTGCAGGGAAATGGATGGCATTAGAGAAGATTATGCTAAGTGAAGCTAGCCAATCCCTAAAAATCAAATGCAAATGTCTTCTTTGATATAATGAGAGCTACTAAGAACAGAGCAGGGAGGAAGAGAAGGAGGAAAAGATTAATATTAAACAGAGACATGAGGTGGGAGAGAAAGGGAGAGAAAAGGGAAATTGCATGCAAATGGAAGGAGACCCTCATTGTTTAACAAAATTACATATAAGAGGTTGTGAGGGGAATGGGAGAAAAACAAGGAGAGAAATGAATTACAGTAGCTGAGGTAGAGAGAGAAGAGGGGAGGGGGGATAGTAGAGGATAGGAAAGGTAGCAGAATACAACAGTTACTAATGGCATTATGTAAAAATGTGGATGTGTAACCGATGTGATTCTGCAATCTGTATTTGGGCTAAAAATGGGAGTTCATAACCCACTTGAATCTAATGAATGAAATATGATATGTCAAGAACTTTTTATTGTTTTGAACAACCAATAAAAAAGAGAAAAAAAAGAAAGAAAAAAAAAGAAACACCATAATGTGGTGAAAATAATCTAACAAACATTGTTGAAATAGTAATACTGAATGGAGAAAGAATTTTAAGTATGACTAGCTTCATAATAACTATAAGTTCAAACTATGGTGATGTTTTTTTCATTAAAAGAAAAGAATGACTGTTCTTTATAGGTATAGCATCTCTGTGGTCCTTATTAACTACTATATAATAAAATTACAAATTATGGTTAGTTATACAATATTTTTATACATGTCCAATATCATTATACATGTCCAAAATAGATTTTTCACATTTAAAGTACTTTATACATAATAATGATTTTTATCACTTCCCACTGAAGAAAACGATCACTATCCCCTTATTTTAGTGATTAGACACAGAGAAGTTTACCTTCTTGCTTATTGACACATGAATATAAAGACGGAGGTCAGAGTATTCATCTAGATTTGGTTCTCATTCATTTTTGGCAAATGTCATTAGTAGTTTGTTTGTTGGCTTTTTTTTAATATTTACTTTTAGTTTTTGGCGGACACAACATGGGGTGCTGATGATCAAAACTGGGCCCCCCACATGCCAGGGAGTGCTGTATCATTTGAGCCACATCCTCTCTTGGGTGGCTTTTTAATACAGTGCTGGGTGTTCAACCCAGTACCTCACGCATGCTAGAGAAGTGCTTTACCTCTTATCCGTAACCCTATTCCCCAAATTCCTTTACTTATTTTTTTTGGGGGGAGTAGAGTGTGTGTGTGTAGTGCAAGGGATTGAATCCATGGCCTTAATCAGCAAAACAAGCACTCTACTGACTAAGCTATATCCTCAGCCCTGATCTATAGTCTTTTAACAGTGACAATGGAGCAGCCTGTCATTCAGCCTTTGATTCTGCACCCACTTGGCTCAGGTTGGAGGCAGGGCATGAAGCCTTGACCAATCAGTCTCTTAGGTGAGAACTGTCCAACCCTCATGCAGCCAGTGATGATGGGGAGGGTGTCCACAATCTTCTGTTCCCTTGATGTCTGGAGCCCACCATTTTTTCAGTCTTTTTGTTGGCTTCTGTCCTGGATCCAAGCGCAGGTGTCTGTGCTATGCAGAAACTGAAAACAAATCACAGGGAGAACACTGAGAACCCTGAGAGCCAGGAAATGGTAAGTGTGCCTTGTTATCTTGAGACTGGGTAGGAAGGTGGCTTAAAGCTGACAGAAGTAGCAATGGTGGAAACTTGTAGTCATGGCTAGGGAGTCCTCATGGACCTCTCCAGAGTCTTGTGGCCAGAGCGTCTCTCTGTGGTATCTTAGCGATCACCTCCCTCTGACTAGTCTAGTGAGGCTTAGATCAACAGTTGAAAACATGGGCATTTTGTTCCATAAATGTAAGGTGTTTCCAGCATTTTTCTAAAGCCCTTTGTGGGCTTCCATGTCCCATGATTCCAGCATGGCTCCAGAATGCATAATGAAGACTGAGATAATTACCAGGAGAGAACCACAACTACATTTGTTGTATTCAAGCATGAGAGAGGCTGCTGATTTTAGGGCTTGTTACTCATGAGGGTTTGTTTGTTTGTTTGTTTATTATTATTTTTTTTGTGTGTGTGCGTGTTTGTTTGTTGTTTTCTTTTTGGTACCAGAAATTCAACCCAGAGGTGTTCATCCACTGATTCACATTCCCATCCTTTTTTAATATTTTTATTTAGAAACAGGGTCACTTTGAAGTTCTTAGGGCCTCACACATTTGATGATGCTGGCTTTTAACTCATTCTCTTCATGAGTCCTGAGATTTTTAAATGTAGCAGAAGCAGTATCTCAAATCCAGAACAAAAACCTGAAATCCAGAACTTCAGCTTATCTCTCATAGGTCTCAGAATAAACCCCTAGTTTTCTAACTCTCTGTTCACATATCCAAAACTAGGGTTCTCTGTTCACAGAGAATAAGTTTAATAATGACCATGTAATGCAGATAATGGGCCTCACTCAAAGACACCTGGTGGCTAACTGAAAGATGTTAATGAGCACCATTAAGGCCTATTTCAAAAGTAAAAGACCTTGAATCCCACTTGTGGGAACACCTTCTACAAAGTCCTTTGTCCCAGGAGTGATTCCTTATTGAATTTGAAGGAAAAAGGATGGGTCACAGAAAGAATAAAAGTGAACCCATATGGTAGTCAGGATGCCTTTTCCAAAGCCTATTTTAAATGCATTATGCTCCATGTTCTGCCCAAAACCATCAGTAAACTTCTAAGATGGCACACAAAAATGATTTTTTTTTCTGATATCAATCCTCATACAACATGGTGGCCATTCCATTTCTTCTTGCTTAAATAATTTTTTTTCTTCAAAATTTATGAAACAAGCACCCAGATTCATGGAAAACTGAGAAATTTTGGTTCATCTAAAAACTCCACTTTCAGCATTATTAATCATTATTTCCCCATGTTTTATTTCAAATGTATGCATCATTTATAATGTTTTTCTTCAAGAACTGGAGGGCATTTTTAAATTATTTTAATTTATAATTCTGAGATTTTTCACATGAGAAAAAAGCAGAATAATATTAGGTGACATTAAAAAGAATGAATCTCTCCTAAATGAGGTCTATTGTCCCATTTAAAAATTTTTTTAAAAACTGTAATGGGTCATCAATTGAGGGTGTATTTATTTATTAATTAATTTATTTATTTACTTATTTATGGTCAGACCATTTCATTAAAATAACCCACAGAAGGGGCTGGGGTTTTGGCTCAGTGTAGAGCACTCACATATCACATGCAAGGTCATGGGTTCGATCCTCAGCACCAAATAAAAATAAGTAAATAATAAATAAATTAATAAATTAATAAATAACCACAGAAACATTCCAAACATTTCAGGAAACTCTTATTCTGGTGTGGCAGGAAGAAATAGAAGTGGGACTAACTTGAATTTAAATTACATGCAAGTTCAATCTCTCTCTCCCTCTCCCCCCCCCTCTCTCTCAATCTCTGTACTGAGGATTGACTCCAGGGCCTCATACTTAGAAGGCAAGCACTCTACATGCTGAGCTATTTACTCAGTCCAATTTTTTTTGGCGGGGGAGAGACCAGGGATTGAAGTCAGGGGCACTGTAACACTGATCCACATTCCTACCCCTATTTTGTATGAGTCAAATGAATATTTTTGTGATGTTTGAATGATATATGTTCTTTTTAGAATTTGGATTTGCATATCTATTGCTACTTTTACATGATTTTAATATATATATATATATATATATATATATATATATATTTCTCTGTCTCTCTCTGTCTCTCTCTCTCTCTCTCTCTCTCTCTCTCTCTTTCTCTCATATATATTATTCTTTGAATGGAGTTTTCTCACCCCTTAATAGTTCCTGAATGAATCAAGACCCAAAGTGCCACCTACTTCATCCTTGAATGATGTCTAGACCAATACAGTGAAATATTTGAAATTCTCATGACCAGGAATTTCTGAACTGGAGATCCATCCGATCTCCTGTTGCTCATCATTACTGAACAAGATAGTTCCTTTATTGACTGTAATTCATAAAAATGGTGTAGAACAGACATGCCATTGAGTTGGAGCCTGCTGGGAACTGGCCTTGGAGCAGTGGAGTGCAGGAGTCTGATAAAACATCTGTGGTGGAGCCATGTGGATCTGTCATTGGCTTCCAAATAACATGTGACTGACATGGGACAGTCAGCAGACACTTATATGTAAAGGCCTCTTGTTGTGGGGAGATGTTTGGGGGTGATAATCAGAGTCAGATTGATACTCTAAGTAGGAAAGATGTATGGGATAGCAGCCCAGTTGGTGTTTTCTCTTGCAAAACCTGACTCATCACATGTGACAGTACTCCCTCCAGTGCTGTTTCCCAGTTTGTTGTAGGGACAAATGAAGCAAGGCACTGAAGATAGAAAGAAACAGTTTCATTTGTCTACATCCAGGTTCAGAGAGCACAGCTTTTGCTGTTATTAATCAATCCCGCCAAGTTCAGGGAATTTCAGAGTTTTATACCCAGCATGTAAGTAGAGGGGCTCAGAAGTTTACAGCCTGCAGAAGTTCACATAAAAGCAGCTTTTTCTTTCACTGTCTGGGCAAGTTAACCCTTCAAGGACAACACTTGAGAAGAGGAGAACTTCTTCTATCCTTTCTTCCTCCCTCTGCCAGCTGTTACCATGGAGCCAATTTGTAACTTATCTTAAAAATGTAGACATCTCTGTGAAGCCTAGCTCAAGGCCAGAGGCCTTGTTTGCAATTTCTTCATAGTACTATACTGGATATATTTGTGAATATATACTGGATATATTTGTGAAAATAGTAAGGGGGTGTCCAGCACCTTGGCCAATGGCCAAGTAAACAGGGCAACACAAAAATAGAAAGTTTATCTACATTGAACTATTTTGCAGAGAATCTTTGGCTGACAGTCCCCAAATCAGCCATGGTGAAGTGGACTTTTCTGTGGAGAAAGGGGGTACCACTTCATTGGGTCCCCCTCTTCCTCCAGGGAGAAGTCTTTTCTGCTGTCCTTTAATAAAGCTTCAACTTTCCACTCTAAACTTGTCTTGATGTGCTTCTCTGGTGTTATACTTCAGCATTGGAAAAGCAAGGCCTCATTACCAGTAAATAGCCATAACAATAACAGTCAAAGGACAGAGATAATGCCAAAAGTAAATTCAACATTTAGAATTGAAGATAATAATACTCTTTAGTGATAAGAATTCCTTAATTTAATACTTTAAAAATAATGACAACATGTTTCCAGGGAGCAAATTTGTGACATTGCAGTCAAGGGGAGAAATAAAGAATATCCATGCATTTCTGCCCCTTTCAATTCTTTAATCACTCAAATTCTTAATACAACTTTACTCTATAGGTTCCTAATGAAGGAAAAAACAATCCTTAATGATAGGCTCTGCAGTGGAGATAATCAAATAACACCAAGCAATTCTAGATTAATTAATTCCCAGAAAACAATTTTAGATTAATTCTGAACATTGCAAAACAGATTTAATCATGACAGGCTTGTGACAGACATTTCCTCTGAATGCTAAGTTCAAAACTCTCAAACCTTAGGCTTTATGTCCTGCAGATGCACACTCACTCAGACAGCAGTAATCAGGTCCCAAACCAAAACAGGCTTTTTCTGGTGGGGAGTGGATGACCAGTTGAGGAGAGGGTCACAGGGAGAAGTTGCAGCTCTCCCAAAAGTCCAGACAAGGCGGTAGAGTTTGAGAGCAGTGAGGATCACACAGAGAATAGGAAAATGATGGCAAGTGATGGGATGTCAGTGTAGGTCCTCATCAGGCTCTCCAGCTGAAGTACATACTCGTTTAGGCTGGCTAAATCCCTGTTTTTAGCTCTATTTTTTAAACTAAATTTTGTTTTTATTTTTTATTTTTTACCACACCTTGTAATTATCAGGTGCCACCAGATTTCTCATTTACCCTGAGGTCAGAAATATCTGGTCTGGTGGTCTCCATCCTGATATTCTCACCTTTCACTCTTATCAGGAGAGGAAAGCCTCTGGAGTTTTTTAAATGGAGTGAGAAACTGATGTGACTCCATTTTTGAGAAACCAGCCACTTCAGAGCAAAGCCTGTCCAAAAGGGGGAGTTGCCCTTGTCCATGGAAAAACTCAGAGTGCTCCTAGGCATATACCAACCCTGCTGAGTTGTTTGTCTGTAAATAACTGGAGAGATCTTCCATGCCAAGTAATCCTGACTCAGTTACACTAGGTTAGGACCCACAGCAACCCCCTAGCTACCACAAAAATCATGAGACACAGAAAATACCTGAAACACCAGGTGACCTTCCCAGTAGTTTTGTTGATTGGTAACATGATTAGGCAAGTTTATCATATACACTCTTGCAACCTCTCATGCCTAAACCAATCGGTTCAAAAGTATCCACAACTTGAACTAACCAATCACCCTTACACAACTTGTTCCTGCCAATGAATGTGCTAATCAATGTTAAGAGTTGTTGTTTGACTTTTCTGTGATGTGAAATGATTGGCTGTGTGATGTTGTGATGCATACAATATCCCACAAAATCTATTAATCCTCAATGAATTAAGGGTCAAGACTCACTCTTTAAGACCACTAAATCTGAAATGGTTGTGAGTCTAGGCTTGAGCTTACAATAAACACTCTTGTGTGACTGCATCAGATTCAGCTCCTGGAGGTATATTGGGGTCTCATGAATCTGGCATTACAGGAGTTGCTTAGGTTCAGGCCTAAGGCCATTATCACACAACCCCTTTCACCTTGACAGCTCTTCTGCAGATAAACAGAAGCCATAACACATAACTCCTGTCTTCATAAACTTGATCTCTTGAGTCCAGTGTCATTTCAAGTTCTGGGTTTAAAAAGACATATTCATTTTCCTTGATGTTTTCAATAAATCACACAGAATTCTTAGAAATGGCTTGGAAGGATAACAATGTTATATTGCAAAACTTCATGAACTTTCAAATTGCTTGCTGTGTGTGACTGACCAGTATGTGAAAGGTCTTGGGAAAATGTGAGTATATTATGAATATAATAGAACTCTTGAGACATTTTTTCTTACTGTACACACATCCTGAGGCCAAATGAGGCTGTTTACTAGAGGTCATTTCTCAAAGAAGAGATAGTGATCATAAAGGAATAAATTAACCTATATATTATAAATAAATCTAATATATATTTGATTAAAATTGATGACTCATATGGCCATGCCAAATAGTTTGCTGAATCATTTCAATTACAGTTATTTAGTTATTTTAATATTTTGCTTACTGTCTGCATTAGAGACATCGTTGACCTGCAGTTCAGGAAAACTGTTAATTCTAGCACTGAATTTATCAGGTTTTGACACTTTGATATATTACTTATTGCCATAGGATCTATTGTTTCTCAATGTGTATATTTATAAATTTATACATTCTAGAAGATTTTAGAAAGATAAAAGAAAATATGTATTAAAAGAGTAGTTTAAAAAGCTCTTTAATATACCATTGCTATGGTTATTAAATAGCATTTTCTTTTTAAGAAGGTATTAACCTGGGGCTGGGGATGTGGCTCAAGCAGTAGCGCACTTGCCTGGCATGCATGCAGCCCAGGTTCGATCCTCAGCACCACATACAAACAAAGATACTGTGTCTGCCAAAAACTAAAAAATAAATATTAAAATTCTCTCTCTCTCTCTTTAAAAAAAACAGAATGTATTAACCAGCAATAAGTATACAACAATACATAATAAATAAATCTGGTACAAACAAATAAACATAAATTAATAAATGGTATATGATTTATTTTATAATAATATTGGTAAAATATACCCAGAGGTGAAAATAAACATTTAAATAATGATACATATACATGTCCATTTTTATTAAGGTATAGTGAAATACATCTATTTTTGTAATATACTTTTGTTCATGAAAGCATCATAAATATTATCAAATATTGTTGTACCTGCACAAAATTAAAAATCCAAATTGTACATATATCAGTAAATAAATGGCGTTTAGTGACTGAAATTTCTGAGTCTGTTATTGTGAAACACAAATATTCAATAAAATATGCTCTGAAGAAAACCTCAATTTGAAAATGTAAAAACATAGAAAGGAGTATTTAGAGTTGTTTTACCATGAGATTAATTTAAAATACCTTTGATACCCAAACAAATACTCTGAAGTTTTTGCTCTTAAGAAATACATATGAAAGAATACAGCAATTCTGTCTCTGAGTAATGCAAGCATAAGAGAAAGATGATAAGAATATTAAGTAAGCCTCAAAAATCTGAGGATCATGAAATAAATAAATTCTTGGTAGAAAATATCAATCAATTTTGATGTAAAGTCAAAACTAATAAGCATTCTAATTTACCAAATCTTAATGATTTTATATATTAGAGAAAAGAAGTCAGAATTTTAAGCAAATAAATGAGAAATGGGTGTGCACAACAAGGTTTAACCTCAGAAAATTTTATACATCCCCTGTGTCTGTCCATGTGTCTCTCTCATGTCTTTCCAGTGTGACATCCAAAAAAAATGAAGAACAAGTTTTTGAGTAATTATATTTAGGTCTTAAAAAAGTTAAAGAAAATAATTAGCTCTCTTTATCTATTTTTAAAAGTAATTTGCCTTCGTATTTCTTCAATAATTAATGATTACCCTGTGCTTGTTGCTGATAATACAGAATGTGTAGAACCACCCAGAATGAGAGCACTATTTAAATAATGTCAGAACAAAAAGTGCTACAGACGAGTAGGAACTGAAAAACAAGGCCAAAGCCAGTGCAGGACCACACAGCATTTAGGGGTATATCAAAGAGGAATGGAGTTGGTCTTAAGAGGTCTGACTTCCCTTAGCCAAGACAAATAACTAGTACAAACTGTCTTAAAATATTTTTCTTCAAATCTTATAATTTCATGGATACATGGTAAGAATCCAGAAGTTAAATGTAAACTAGCAAATTTACATTCATTTCTGGGACACTTTTACTTCTAGTTCTATAGATTAATTAATTTTAATGCCTTTCTAGATATGGTAGATAACTTTTTCTTATTCAACATTTATTAGGTAATTTATAAAGGACTCCATTACAGAATTCAGTCATTTTAAAAAATTCATAAAGCAACAGATGAAATTGTTTAAAACACAGACACAGTAATATCACAGGATATAAAGTCTGTGTAGACACCATGGTCTTTATGTTTAGCTCCTAGTTTAAAGAAAGCTTAACTGGCTTGTGTGTTTAGTATTAAACCAAAATTTATTTTTTCATGTTCTATCTCCCCTTTTCCATATCTAGTTTCTCTCATTTTAGAATCAGGTTAGGAAAATTTAATGTCCTTGTCTAATCTTCTGTTTTCATTCTGAAGGATCTTTTCAACATTATCTTTCAGGTTTTGTAATAGCCATCTATTTTTTTTTTTTAATTTAAACTTGTTCTTAATATACAAATTCTCTGCCTTCATTTTTGAGTTTTGCACCTGGTGAGGTGTGATTCATTGAGTTCAGGTTTGAAAAAATAATCTTTAAGTTATAAAGTTTCAATTATATATTTTAAGATAAAGAAACAGTTTTAAAGTTACCGTATTTGCTATAATATTTTAAGTACAATAATTTTAAATTACAAATATTTTAACTACATTAAATTTCTTTCTCATTTGGCAATCCTAATGAAGGCGTAATGTCTCATTCTATTTTTACTTATAATTTTATTCTATTAAATATGCCTTTTCATTTATTATTCATGTAAAATTATTAATAGTAATTCATCACTGGTTAAGAGACATGAGTCAGCCAAGAGGCAAGTTAAATAAAAATTCAAGTTTATCTCCATACACAAAATAACTCTCTAAGCATACTTTTTGCTGGAAAAAAATACTTCAAGATGGCAAGTAGCACAAAGAAGTGTGCTGAAGGCTGAAACTGATTCTGAAAGCTAATGCCTATCCCACAGCACACCATCACAAAGTGAAGATTTCTAAAGTCTGGGAGACTAAGGTGGATATATTTGATGGAAACACATACTCTTGTGATACTAACAAATTGCAGAGAAAAAATGATTGATAAAACCCATGAAATGCAGGAACCCCAGAGTTCTGAAAACTATCTCAGATGTAAGCCACACAGTATACCTTCCTGACCATTAGATTTTGTTCACCTTAGACCTTTTAGAGTGGAAAATAAACATTGATTAACTAAATCACTGAGATGTGGGGTTCTAAACAACATTTATTTTCTCAGCTATACAGTCTAAAACATTAGTCCTAATAGATTAAAGCACAAGAATCTGGGACATATTTTTCAAGGCTTTTTAATTTTATTAGAATATACATTTAATGTGCCACATTCTTTTCCAAATTTCTTATGGAACAATATCAAAGATTTGACATTTTGCTTGATGATACTTAGGGAGTCACTTAAAGAACTGTAGAGTCATTCCACTCACGCCAAGATGATATCATATTTACATAAAGAGTGAGTTTTTAGGTTATTTGTGGTATAAGGCACAGATTCTATTCAAAACATTAGCAAAAAATACAATCATTGTCAGATGAAGTCCTGATATATAAAAATAAAATAACTTAAAAAAATTCCAAGCTGGGCATGGTGGCGAATGCCTGTAATCTTTTTTTTTTTTTTTTTTTTGTTTGCAGTTGACTTTTATTTAGGGCCATGAAAGAAACTTCTCTAAAAGAAGTCACTTCTACATTGCTCAATTAAAACTCGGGAAACTTTAGTTACCCTATGAGCTGAGCTCCTCCTTATACTCTTTTAAGCTAGTAGGTTAATTGTTTTTTTTTTGTTTTTTTTTTTTAATTAATTTTTATTGTAGGTTGTTCAAAACATTACATAGTTTTTGATATATCATAATTCACACTTTGATTCAAGTGGGATATGAACTCCCATTTTTACCCCATATACAGATTGCAGAATCACATCAGTTGCACATTGATTTACATATTGCCATTCTGGAGTCTGTTGTATTCTGCTGCCTTTCCCATCCTCCGCTATCCCCCCTCCCCCCTCCCCTCCCCTCTTCTCTCTCTACCCCCTCTACTGTAATTCAATTCTCCCCCTTATATTTTCCCTCCTTTCCCCTCACTTCCTCTTGTATGTAATTTTGTATACCCCTGAGGGTCTCCTTCCATTTACATGAAATTTCCCTTCTCTCTCCCTTTCCCTCCCACCTCTCATCCCTGTTTAATGTTAATCTTCTTCTCATGCTCCTCTTCCCTACTCTGTTCTTAGTAACTCTTCTTATATCCAAGAAGACATTTGGCATTTGTTTTTAAGGGATTGGCTAGCTTCACTTAGCATAATCTGCTCTAATGCCATCCATTTCCCTCCAAATTCTATGATTTTGTCATTTCTTAATGCAGAGTAATACTCCATTGTGTATAAATGCCACATTTTTTTATCCATTCGTCTATTGAAGGGCATCTAGGTTGGTTCCACAGTCTTGCTATTGTGAATTGTGCTGCTATGAACATGGATGTAGCAGTGTCCCTATAGTGTGCTCTTTTTAGGTCTTTAGGGAATAGACCGAGTAGTGGAATAGCTGGATCAAATGGTGGTTCCATTCCGAGCTTTCCAAGAAGTCTCCATACTGCTTTCCAAATTGGCCTCACCAATTTGCAGTCCCACCAGCAATGTACAAGAGTACCCTTTTCTCCACATCCTCGCCAGCACTTGTTGCTGTTTGACTTCCTAATGGCTGCCAATCTTACTGGAGTGAGATGGTATCTTAGGGTGGTTTTGATTTGCATTTCTCTGACTGCTAGAGATGGTGAGCATTTTTTCATATACTTGTTGATTGATTGTATGTCCTCCTCTGAGAAATTTCTGTTCAGGTCCTTGGCCCATTTGTTGATTGGGTTATTCGTTATCTCATTGTCTAATTTTTTTAGTTCTTTGTATATTCTGGATATTAGGGCTCTGTCTGAAGTGTGAGGAGTAAAGATTTGTTCCCAGGACGTAGGCTCCCTATTCACCTCTCTTATTGTTTCTTTTGCTGAGAAAAAACTTTTTAGTTTTAGTAAGTCCCATTTGTTGATTCTAGTTATTAACTGTTGTGCTATGGGTGTCCTATTGAGGAATTTGGAGCCCGACCCCACAGTATGTAGATCATAGCCAACTTTTTCTTCTACCAGACGCCATGTCTCTGATTTGATATCAAGTTCCATGATCCACTTTGAGTTAACTTTTGTGCATGGCGAGAGAAAGGGATTCAGTTTCATTTTGTTGCATATGGATTTCCAGTTTTCCCAACACCATTTGTTGAAGATGCTATCCTTCTTCCATTTCATGCTTTTAGCCCCTTTATCAAATATAAGATAGTTGTAGTTTTGTGGATTGGTTTCTGTGTCCTCTATTCTGTACCATTGGTCCACCTGCCTGTTTTGGTACCAGTACCATGCTGTTTTTGTTACTATTGCTCTGTAGTATAGTTTGAAGTCTGGTATAGCTATGCCGCCTGATTCACATTTCCTGCTTAGAATTGTTTTTGCTATTCTGGGTCTTTTATTTTTCCATATGAATTTCATGATTGCTTTCTCTATTTCTACAAGAAATGCCGTTGGGATTTTGATTGGCATTGCATTAAACCTATAGAGAACTTTTGGTAATATCGCCATTTTGATGATGTTACTTCTACCTATCCATGAACAGGGTATATTTTTCCATCTTCTAAGATCTTCTTCTATTTCTCTCTTTAGGGTTCTGTAGTTTTCATTGTATAAGTCTTTCACCTCTTTTGTTAGGTTGATTCCCAAGTATTTTATTTTCTTTGAGGATATTGTGAATGGGGTGGTTGTCCTCATTTCCATTTCAGAGGATTTGTTGCTGATATACAGGAATGCCTTTGATTTATGCGTGTTGATCTTATAGCCTGCCACTTTGCTGAATTCATTTATTAGCTCTAATAGTTTCTTTGTAGACCCTTTTGGGTCTGCTAGGTATAGAATCATGTCATCTGCAAATAGTGATAATTTGAGTTCTTCTTTTCCTATTTTTATGCCTTTAATTTCTTTCGTCTGTCTAATTGCTCTGGCCAGTGATTCGAGAACTATGTTGAACAGAAGTGGTGAGAGAGGGCATCCCTGTCTTGTTCCAGATTTTAGAGGGAACGCCTTCAGTTTTTCTCCATTCAGAATGATGCTAGCCTGAGGCTTAGCATAGATTGCTTTTACAATGTTGAGGTATGTTCCTGTTATCCCTAGTTTTTCTAGAGTTTTGAACATAAAGGGATGCTGTACTTTGTCGAATGCTTTTTCTGCATCTATCGAGATGACCATATGGTTCTTATTTTTAAGCCTGTTGATGTGGTGAATAACATTTATTGATTTCCGTATATTGAACCAACCTTGCATCCCAGGGATAAATCCTACCTGATCATGGTGCACAATTTTTTTGATATGTTTTTGTATCCGGTTCGCCAGAAGTTTATTGAGGATTTTTGCATCTAGGTTCATTAGAGATATTGGTCTGTAGTTTTCTTTCTTTGAAGTGTCTTTGTCTGGTTTAGGAATCAGGGTGATGTTGGCCTCATAGAATGAATTTGGAAGTTCTCCCTCTTTTTCTATTTCCTTAAATAGCTTGAAAAGTATTGGTGTTAATTCCTCTTTAAAGGTTTTGAAAAACTCTGCTGTATACCCATCCGGTCCTGGGCTTTTCTTAGTTGGTAGTTTTTTGATGGTATCTTCTATTTCCTCAATTGATATTGGTCTGTTTAGGTTGTCAATATCCTCTTGGCTCAATCTGGGCAAATCATATGACTTAAGAAATTTATCGATGCCTTCACTATCTTCTATTTTATTGGAGTATAAGGATTCAAAATAATTTCTGATAATCTTCTGTATTTCTGAAGTGTCTGTTGTGATATTGCCTTTTTCATCCCGTATGCTGGTAATTTGAGTTCTCTCTCTTCTTCTCTTTGTTAGCGTGGCTAAGGGTCTGTCGATTTTATTTATTTTTTCAAAGAACCAACTTTTAGTTTTGTCAATTTTTTCAATTGTTTCTTTCGTTTCGATTTCATTAATTTCAGCTCTGATTTTAATTATTTCTTGTCTTCTACTTCTTTTGCTGTTGTTTTGCTCTTCTTTTTCTAGGATTTTGAGTTGAAGTATTAGATCATTTATTTGTTGGTTTTTTCTTTTTTTAAGGAATGAACTCCAAGCAATAAATTTTCCTCTTAGAACTGCTTTCAATGTGTCCCATAGATTCCGATATGTTGTGTCTGTGTTTTCATTTATCTCTAAGAATTTTTTAATTTCCTCCTTGATGTCTTCTATAACCCATTGATCATTCAGTAACCTATTGTTCATTCTCCAAGTGATGCATGATTTTTCCTTACTTCTTTTATTGTTGATTTTCAATTTCATTCCATTATGATCAGATAATATGCATGGTATTATCTCTACTCCTTTATATTGTCTAATAGTTGCCCTGTGACATAATATATGATCTATTTTTGAGAAGGATCCATGTGCTGCTGAGAAAAAAGTGTAACTGCTTGATGTTGGGTGGTATATTCTATATATGTCAATTAAGTCTAGGTTCTTAATTGTGTTATTGAGCTCTATAGTTTCCTTATTCAACTTTTGTTTGGAAGATCTGTCCAGTGGTGAGAGAGGTGTGTTGAAGTCTCCCATGATTATTGTATGGTGGTCTATTAGACTCTTGAACTTGAGAAGAGTTTGTTTGATGAACATAGCTGCTCCATTGTTTGGGGCATATATATTTATGATTGTTATGTCTTGTTGGTGTATGGTTCCCTTGAGAAGTATGTAGTGTCCCTCTTCATCCCTTTTGATTAACTTTGGCTTGAAATCTATTTTATTTGAAATGAGTATGGACACTCCTGCTTGTTTGCGAAGTCCATATGAGTGATATGATTTTTCCCAACCTTTCACCTTCAGTCTATGTATGTCTTTTCCTATCAGATGTGTCTCCTGAAGGCAGCATATTGTTGGGTCTTGTTTAGTGATCCATTCTGCTAGCCTGTGTCTCTTAATTGGTGAGTTTAAGCCATTAACATTTAGAGTTATTATTGAGATATGGTTTGTTCTTCCAGCCATATTTGTTTATTTATGTTACTAAACATGGTTTGTTTTCCTCTTTGATTATTCCCCCCCACCTTTACTGTACTACCTCCCGCTGTTGGTTTTCATTGATATTTTCCATTTCCTCTTCCTGTAATATTTTGCCGAGGATGTTTTGAAGAGCTGGTTTTCTAGCTGCAAATTCAAGCTCAAAGCCAGTCTCAGAAATTCTGCAAGATTAAGTCTCAAAAACAAAAAAAGAAAGAAAGAAAAAAGAAAAGAAAGAGCAGAGGTTTGGCTCAGTAGTTAATCACCTGTGGGTTCAAATCCTGATTTAAATAATAATACTAATAATAGTTCTAAATGACATCATGATAAACACAATAAAAATTTGTAACTGAACTTTTTTTTGGTGGTACTGAGGATTAAACCCAGGGCCTTGTGAATGTGAGGCCAGCACTCTACCAATTGAGTTATATCCCCAACCCTATAACTGAACATCTTAGTAGAATCTAGCTTCCTTCTGTGACTTTTGTGTTTTTGCTATTCCTTCTATTATTCTATACTTTCTGCCAAAATTTTCTTCAGAAATGAAAAACTCACTCCTTCCACAAATGACCTTCATAAAGGAAAATTTCTGGACATCTTCACCCCTTTGGTAAGTATTGTCAAGTCTTCTTTTATGAGTTAAAAACTCTATCCTGTTCTTTAATTTGATACTTCTGCCTGTTTTCTGTCCTTTTGTTTAAAATTGTGATTTATAAGTGTATAGTTACAATTATGGTTTACATTGCTTCCTTGTCCTAGAACAAATATGCCTTTTGCACACTTATCTCTAAAAACCAAAACTCATGCCTTCATTTTTCTTTGTGTTCAGCTACATCACCAAGGTGGCTACAGGTCTTAATGCAAGCAGTTTCTGTTTGATCTGGTCCTGGCTTCCTCCCTCGGATGTATGCTGTTCAAATTTTTTTGAGCTTGGTGAGACTTTTAGTGAGGTTACATCTCATATACCAGTTTTGATGTAATGAGATGTTTTTTGAAAATATGGTGCAAGTGATAAGTGGATGTGATATTGGGACTTCATGGGGATACGTGACTGCAGTGTCTACCTGTCCTGCTATGAGGTCTTCTTCATGGTACAAAAACATTGTCTTATCCCTTGTTTACAAAACTTGAATTCATGGGGTATACGAAACCAAGGTTCATGTAGTTCTGATCTCAAAAGTTATGACCACTGCATGTCTACATTGTATAGAGCACTTGCTTTTTTTCAGGGCTACTTTAGAGAACTCTGAAAATTTCTTTTATAACATATAAGTAAAGAAAACAGGGCTGGGGATGTGGCTCAAGAGGTAGTGAGCTTGCCTGGAGTGTGTGTGGCCTGGGTTTGATCCTCAGCACCACATACAAACAAAGATGTTGTGTCCGCCAAAAACTAAAAAAAAAAAAATATATATATATATATATATATATATATATATATATATATATATATATATAAATTAAAATTCTCTCTCTTTCTCTCTTTAAAAAATAAATAAATAAATAAATATTCTTAAAAAAGAAAAAGAAAACAATGTTGGGCATGTTCAAATTTTCCAGAAAAATCTGAGAGCAATTATTAATGATTGACAGATAAGCAATCTGAGAATCCCCGAGTTAAGTGATATATCATAGTTTATAAAGTTACTAAATGAGAAAAGCTAAGATTCTAATGAAATCTAGTTAATGTTTTACATCTAAAAAATACTATAATATTCACAAAGTCTTACACCTAATACATTATGTATCAAGGCTATTAATTTATTGGCTTCTCCATTTAATATTTTTATTTTAGAAATATTTTATTAGTAGAAATCATAGTATTTCTGATGATACATATATAAGAAAATATTGAAAACCTTCAACATCTACAATGTTCAATAGAAACCATGTAGAGTTTTCATACCTTTATATCAGATTTTTAGAAAAAGCATTTATAATCTGATAGTTAAAATCATTTATTAAAATTGTGGTAGTATAAACATTGTTGTAGCTGCATTAATGTAGTGTGCTGTGATGCCCTTCAGTATATGAATTGATAAAGAAAATATTCTTTTTATACAAAATTGAATAATGCTCATCATTTAAGAGAATGAAATCATGGCATATGCAAGTAAATGGATGGAGCTGAAGAATATTATGCTAAGTGAAGTAAGCCAATCTCCCAAACCAAATGCTGAATGTTTTCTCTGACATAAAATTTCTGATACATAATGGAAAGGAGTGAGAAGCATGGGAGGAACAGAAAAAACTATAGATAAGGCAGCGTGGAGGAAGGGAAAGAAAGGGAGCATGGGGATAGGAAAGTGATGAAATGAGATGTATGTCATTATCCTAAGTACATGTATGAAGACATGAATTGTGTGACTCTGTTGTGTACAAGAGATATGAAAAATTGTACTCTATTTGGGTAATATGAATTACAATGCATTCAACTGTCTTTTATAATAAATTAGAATAAAATCTAAAAATTATGTCATAAAAGATTGTGAGCAAATTCAGAGGAAATCAAATATTTAAATACAAAAATAAAAAAGCATGTTTATATATGTTGAAATGTTGTATATATTCCATTGTGGAGTTGGTAATACTGAAGAATAATTATAAGATATTATGAAAAAAAGCAAATACTTTTGAAGCAACTAAAATATATTCATTTATTAAAAAATAATATATTGTCTCATTTAAATCTATTCTTTGGGTGAGATGCAGAAAGACAGAATACAAAGAGTGATTAAGAAAGTAAAACAAAATAGGTAAAAGTGAACAACTAAATATACAAATGAAGAAAGAAGTCTTAATGTACTAGAGAATCCATGCTAAAAATAAGAAAAGAAGTGAATGCATGATAAGACAGTGAGGAATGACAGATTATGTATCCTCTGATAAATATATGAATACTTATTTTTTTTTGGATAAAGATAACATATGAAACTATTTCTCACAAGTTTAGACACGATTTTGTAATTACTTATACATGAAAGTGTATTAAATAATATCAATACTAGATACTTCCTGAAATTTTTCTCCAAGTCGATGAAATCTTATATATATTTTAGAATATGTATTTGCATGTGCACTCTAGAACACTATGTATAAATGTATATATTTTTTATCTGAGGTTAACTTTTATATGTATGTGAAATAATTTGATTCTTTTATATTTTTCTAAATATAATGGTAAATAAAATATTTTTGTAGAAAATATAATGTGAGTGATTTGTTTATTTTAAAGTGTCTGAATTTTTTTTACATAACTGGCTTTGTAAAGCCAATCATTTCTATATTTTAAATAAAAGGTGTGTTTGAGGAGGCTGGGGATATGTCTCAAGCAGTAGTGTGCTCATCTGGCATGTGCACGCCTCTGAGTTCGATCCTCAGCACCACATACAAATAAAGATGTTGTATCCGCCAAAAACTAAAAAAATAAATATTAAAAATCTCTCTCTCTCTCTCTCTCTCTCTCTCTCTCTCTCTCTCTCTCTCTCAAAAAAAATGTGTTTGAATAAAAATATTTTAAGAAAGCCTCCACTCAATGATGAATAAAATTCCCTATTAAAGAGTATTGGCCATTATCATTTTTTTTAAGTAGAAAATGTTTCCCATAAAAAGAAGAAATGGATGTTAGCCCACCACAGTACATTAAATCATCTTTCATAAAAACCTATGGCAGGGATGCTAAGAAGATTATATTTCAAAGCACAATGGATCTCAAACATCAAATAAAACTTTTGGCTTAATGAAACCAAAAGAAAAGATTTTATCAGCATTTTCTATTTACCACAGAGCCTTCTCTCAAAGAAGTAGGCAGTCCTATGCAAAGTATTTGATAGCATACCCTCGGTATCAACATTTCCTATTCTTCTATAACAATCACTGGAGGTCCAGATTTCCCCTCAAAGTCAGAATTCTATTTTCTTCTACAGGGTATGCTCACAAAGCAAAACAAATAGGATTTCATGGAAAAGGAGTTTTTAACTCATATTTTTCTTATTCTTTTTTTCTGGAAACAAACAGAATGCATCTGTCTTCAAAATTACTTTCACCATAGTTTACTACAATTTTCTAATCCCAATATTGGACTGCAGGAATCTCTTTTGTGGGAGCCAGTGTTGAGGGTCTTCTGCTGCCAAACAGAGGCCTCACAAGCCATGTGGAATTTGGATGATCCATATCATGTCTTGTGAACTGCATGGCTTACACATTTGCTTTCCAAAAGAGTCAACCTGATGTGATCTAAAAGGTCCTGTATTATATAAAATATGATTTTCTTTGAAATTGGCCATCTTTAATCAGCTCAGCTAGTGTGCTGCTCCTAATGGTCTCTGAATTAATATTAGTGAAACACAAAAGAGCAGTGGGCCTCAACCATTATTTTTCACCTGTTTCAATCCAAATATTCTTCAGGACTACTTCAGGATTTTTTGTATAAAAAGCCCAATCATTTTAAATAGTTTAATATACCAGTGGATTAAAAGGCCCTATTCTTACAGCTTTATGACTCTAATTAGCTTAAATGCTTAAAATTGATTTAAGTTGTAAACCATGCTCTTTTGTTGCAGTAAATGGTATTCTGTATGTGCATCAAATCACTGTATCAGTGTGAAGTAAATGTATGGATACTTAGATCAAGATAGCAGAGGCATGGGTGAGAAATTCTACACATCAAGAAAGAGCTGAAAGACCTGTGTCTGTGCCTGGATCTGGGATTGTGACTCAATGGTAGAACACTTGCTTAGCATGTTTGAGGCACAGGGTTTCATCAAAGCACTGCCTATAAACAAAATAAACAAAATAAAGACCCATCAACATCCAAATATATACATAAATAAATAAAGTGCTTAATTACTTTCTCAGAATTAGTCTATGCCATTTTAAGTAAATAAAAACAAAATGAAATGTTTCCCCCCTTGTAGAAAAGCTTTACCTTCAATAAAGTGCAGGTTTTAAATTTATTTCTTCTTTGTTATCCTGTGAGGAAATTACAACATGTTAAAAATTCAGTTGTATGTTATCACCCAAAAGAATGATTGAATATCAGAGTTTTTCTTCCTATGCAATAATCACCACCCTTACTGTTATTGTAGGAGAAATTAATAAACACAGAAAGCTTGGCTATTCTCACAAAGTTTATGTAAACATGTTACTCTAAATTAAATTTATATAATCAATTATGATTTGCTACCAATGCAGATATCTTGTTACCATTTGGAACACATGAAGAGGTGATGAATTGATTGCTATTTCAGTTTCAAGAGAAACATTTCCTATAAGCGCATTCGTATTTTGTCAAGAAGATAAAACTAGAACAGTAAGGACTTATTGATTCCTGATCCATGCAAAAATAATTGAGAAAGAAGGGTGATATTACTTAGAACATGTACACAAGTCTATAAACCACTTTTTAAAAATCATATTAAAAATACATACAAAGAACTACAGATCCCGTTAAGAAAAAATCAGCTACTCCATGCAATAAAACTACAGGAGATATCACAATATCAATACTTGACAGAATAGAAGATGGTGGCGAAGGGAGTGCATTACCCCCGTGTACCTCATCTTTGTGCCGGGAGAATGACGAGTTAGAAAGGCTAAAAGCTATCTTGTTAGGAATTTCCAGCAAAATCGGGGTGCTCCAAAAGCTAGAGGAAGGATTTACATCGCAGAAGACGGGGCTTGTGAGGACGGGTCAGGACTCACCCGTTGCTTTGGTCAGCCGGCAAAGGAGACGAAATGCTGCCATTCGTGTGGGATACCTACACGGCAGAGATCTGATGTCATCAGAAAGCGGCGGAGGAGAGAACTTCATCAATACCAGCGGCGACACAAACAGTTGGTCTCCTGGTAAAGAAAGTGAGTCACAAACACCCGAGTCTCTCTCACTTTGTCATCAAGCCAGAGGGGCAGAGCAGAGCTGCTGCCCGCTCCTGGAACAGGCCCAGTGGCCCACTGGCATGACCCCAAATGGAGTAGGGACAGAGCAGAGCCACCACCGGTGCCCGCAAAGTAGGCAGGCCTGCGACAGACCAGTGGATCAGGCCCAGAGACCTGCCAGCATGGTACACACGTCACCCCAACTGGAGTAGGGGTAGAGCAGAGCCTTCGTGCCCAGATCAGGCCCAGCGGCCCGCTGGTGTGGTAGTCACGTAACCCCAATTGGAGTAGGGTCAGAGCAGAGCCACCACACGTGCCCACAAGGTAGGCAGACCTGCGACAGATGGGCAGATCAGGCCCAGCGGCCTGCCAGTGTGGTACACACGTCACCCCAATTGGAGTAGGGGCAGAGCAGAGCCACTGCCCACACTCGGAACAGGCCCAGTGACCTGCCGGCGTGGTATTCACAACATCCCAATTGGAGTAGGGGCAGAGCAGAGCCGCCTCCCGGGCCCAAAAGTAGGCAGACTAGCGACCGACCAGAGGAACAGGTCCAGTGGCCTGCCGGCATGACAGACAGACACGTCACCCCACTTGGAGTAGGGGCAGAGCAGAGCCACTGCCCATTCCCGCAAGGTAGGCAGGCCTGCGACTGACCGGTGGAACAGGCCCAGCGGCCGGCCGGGGTGGTTGGCACGTCACCCCAATTGGAGTAGGAGCAGAGCAGAGCCTTTGCCCGGGCCTGGAACAGGCCCAGGGGTCTGTGGGTGTGGTAGACAAGTCACACCAATTGGAGGAGGGGCAGAGCAGAGCCGCCACCCACCCCCGCAAGGTAGGCAGACCTGCGATCGTCTGGCAAAACAGGACCAGTGGTCGCGGGCGTGGTAGGAGTGGCAGGGCAGAGCCGCCACCCGCACTTGCAAGGTAGGCAGGTCTGCGACAGACCGCCAGATCAGGCCCAGCGACCTGCCAGCATGGTACACACGTCACCCCAACTGGAGTAGGGGTAGAGCAGAGACTTGGGCCACGCCCGGATCAGGCCCAGCTGCCCGGTGGTGTGGTAGTCACGTAATCCCAATTGGAGTAGGGGCAGAGCAGAGCCGCCATCCACACCTGCAAGGTAGGCAGACCTGCAACCGACCGGCAGAAAAGGCCCAGCGGTCCTCGGGTGTGGTACGAGGGGCAGGGCAGAGCTGCCGCCTATGCCTGCAAGGTAGGCAGACCTGCGACAGACCGGCGGATCAGGCCCAACGGCCTGCTGGAGTGGAACACACGTCACCCCAATTGGAGTAGGGGTAGAGCAGAGCCGCCACCCACGCCCAAAAGGTAAGCAGACCTGCAACCTACCAGTGGAACAGGCCCAGTGGCCTGCTGGCATGATAGACACATCACCCCAATTGGAGTAGGGGCAGAGCAGACCTTTCGCCCGCGCCCGAGACAGGCCCAGCGGCCCGCCGGAGCGGTAGTCACATCAACCCAATTGGAGTATGGGCAGAGCAGAGGCACCGCCCACGCCTGCAAGGTAGGCAGACCTCCACCCAACCCTGCAAGGGAGACTTTTCAACTATATAAGAGCAATATAAATACATAGGGGGAAAAATTTTTCAAAAACTCAACAGTTTCACCAAGCAGAAAGAAACGCAAGCAATATGAAAAGACAAGGAAAGAAAGGACCACAAGCAATGCAGGTCAACTCAACTTTAGAAGAGGTAACAGCTGCAGCAGATGGAATGTCAGATAAAGAATTCAGGATATACATGCTTCAGATGATCTGGAGTCTCAAGGAAGACATTAGACAGCAAAATCAGACAATGAAAGATTACTTCCACAATGAATTACACAAACAAATCCAGGCAGCAAAAGATCAACTATACAGGGAGATAGAGGTTATAAAAAACAAACAAACAGGAATCCTAGAAATGCAGGAAGCAATAAACCAACTTAAAAACTCAATTGAGAATACTACCAGCAGAGTAGAACACTTAGAAGATAGAACATCAGACAATGAAGACAAAGTATTTCACCTCGAAAAGAACATAGATAGCTCAGCAAGACTGTTAAGAAACCATGAGCAGAACATCCAAGAAATATGGGATAACATTAAGAGACCAAACTTAAGAGTCATTGGGATACAGGAAGGTATAGAGCTCCAAACCAAAGGAATGAGCAATCTATTCAATGAAATAATACGAGAAAACTTCCCAGACTTGAAGAATGAAACAGAATCCCAAATCCTAGAAGCCTACAGGATGCCGAATGTGCATTTTGATCCTAAAGGAGAAGTTTACTTAAAATTTACAAATTATGTGTCACTGAAAACGTAGAAGATATATTAGACCTTATTGTTTAAAAGATAGAAATATGCCAATGGAATTCTTTCCAGGTATTTGGTCATTTTTGATGTACTGATCTGTGTATGATGAATAAAATTTAATTGTATTTGTAGATTTAAGGAAATATGCTTCAAAATAAATGTGCCTTGAGAAAGAATATTAATGTATTTAGCTTCTATATCTATGTCTAGAAAATTTAGATAATATCCCAAAAATTACATGATTTGTGAAGAAATGCTACTAACTGTATCTTTATAGTATTTTGAGGAGATTCATGGATTTTGAATTTTTGCTTCAAATATATTTTGTCAAAAATAAACAGAATTGGTCATAAAGGTTTTTCTTTTATATTATATAATCAATTTATGGTGACATTATTATTCTCTTTCAAGCACAACTATATATAAAAAATAGTGATTCTCTTTCTTGGTGCTATGTTATCTTCCAAAATTCTTATTCTTTGTGAAAAACAATGATAACTTTGTAGTGCAGAATTACATCCTTATAAAGTATTTTATTTCCTCCAATTTTAATCATGGATTTAAATTCATAATAAAATGTATTAAATATTTTTGACTATAAGCCTATAAACTCAGCTAACTATTTTACCTAGAGATCTGGATTTTCAAATATACAAGTCTATTTTACCCACAATGAATTAAAGTAACAGTCAAAGAGAAACATAAAATGAGATAAACACCACATCAACAGAGGAGGTGATCTCCAGTGACAAAAGACTTCAAAGAACTTTTGGAAAACAGAAAGTCTGGAAGCAGATGAAGGATGCATTTGAGTTCTAATTAGGTCTCCCCAGGAGGGAGATTAAGACCATGACTAGGCATCTTGGAAGTCCATAAGTGAGTGTGCTTCAGATCAGCACAATGGAAATAAAGAGAAGGAAGCATCACAGAATCTGGGTTTGCACTCTTATCTCAAAGGAGGCTTCTGCTTACTCAAAGTGAAATTTTGGGGCTGTCTTGCACTCTCATTTTTATTTCTACATGAGACATGGACTGTGATTTACATGAGTCTCAAACAGTCTTTAGTGTAGAAAGCCTTGAATGGTCATCGCCAGAAAAACTCTCTTCTACTGATGAAAGTATTTTGAAAAGACCACTTTCAAAAATTGTCTGGGAAATGAATTCTTCAGTCCTAATGGTGCCATAAAAAAACAGTTCCCTATAGTGACACCACAAAAATTTACTTTTCAGTCTAAGTTCTGTACGTAGTTTATGGTACTAGTGAGAATGTATTCCTTATTAAAAGGGAAGACAGTGCAATTAATTACAGTTTTGACACCTGTGTAAACTGAATATCAAATTAATGGTCATCTTATGTCTTTTCTGCTGTTCATTTTAAATCCCTTAAAAATACTTCTTTTGATCTTTATAACTTAGCTGAGTGAGTGAAACTCATACTCTTCCCCAAATCATTTGAGCCTGCTCACCATAATTTTCTCAAGAAACTACTACAACACTGTTTTTTTTAACCATTCCTGTAGGGCAAGTGAGTACTAAAAAGTAGAAAATAGGATCATCTGTTTTCAGATTGAATCATCTGATTTTTGTCTTTATTGCAACATGGAATAAATTTCCTTCTGGTAAGGAGAGTGAAGTGACCTAGCTAGGATTGTAATTTCTGTTCCTTTGTGTTTTCTAAGTACATAGAATTTAAAGTTCTCAGGTGCAGTTTAAATTTTATTTGGAATCTTGTTCAACATCCTGTTGGAAAAGTGTCCTCTTAAATAATTAGAATTTCTAAAACTGCAGGATGCAGAGGAATGGTGTAAGAAAATATAATTGTCAATTTATCAAAGTGATCATGAGTGAAGACTCTTCAACTTTGACACACTGATTCCTGGATCTATGTAGTCTATTTCTTGGTAGCACAATCTGATATAATGATGTGAAATTTAACAAGTGTTAGCAACACCATCACATTTTCCAATATCCTACCATGCCAGTAGCTTTTTGTTTCTTTTGTAGATGACAATACAGTGGATACCATGGTCATAGACAATAGTAATATCTTTATTTTTGTTAAATGTGGTCTTATTCAATTTTAGGCATGATCTATTGATACTTTATTAGTGATGCTTGCTTAGCATTTATTATCTGTAAAAGCAAAATGTAAAAAAAAAAAATGCTTGGGGTTTTCTGGTGTCCACTTGTTAATTTATTATGAGAGAATGATGAAAAGAATTATGCTCTAACAAGAACCTAGAGATAGACCTTTCCTCCTAGCTGGTGGATATTTGGAAGAGGAATTTGATAGATAAAATGTGGTGATGGAAACCATTATGGTACTCAGTCCTCATTCATCCTGTGCAGCATCTGAGGCTGGATAAAAACAACTAGCCAAGTCCAGTTGTCAACTTGGTTGTCTTGTACATTGTCCATGATGTTTGTGCTTTGGTATGTGATAGCATGAAATTCCATGATATTTACACTGCATTGACTCTCTCAGAGATGCATCCTTATTACTTTACCCCCCAAATTTTATAGTCATCAAAAGTTCTTTCTAGACCCTTGACCAAGTCTTGATTTCTTTCTATTAGTTTATGTACCTTCTTACCTGAGGTAACTTCTTTTTCTACATGAAAGTGTGGACAAAGTGTGCTGCCAAGTATTCTGTTCTTTGGAAAGAAGTGTTTTTTTTTCCATTTTTTTAAAGGCTAACCCTGAAAGATGCTGTACAATGGTGTTATTTTATTTCAGTTTACTTCTAAATGAAGATAACTCATATTTATTTCTAGTAATATTTTGATAGATGTTGGCCAATTTACTTTTCTATCTGATTTGCAACAGGGACCTTTTCCCAAAGAAGGAAATGAAACGGTGTTGTATCACACCTTTGCTCTGAAATTGATTGGGGTCTTCTGAGAAATAGTGTAGGTTCAGTGACTAACTTCTTGGTTAGTTTTTTGCTTAGTGATTGGTCACACTCTACAAGTGTGACGTCAGGGAAAATGCCAAAGAAGATAGAGAGTAAAATAAGTAGAAGCTATAAATTGATTATGCTTTTGTAACTTAAGTAGGGTTTTTGAACTACTATATGACTTACATATCTCTCTGCCATTCATTTAAAGTGAAATTATAAAATTCATCTTTATTTTTTATGTATCATCAATAAATTTCTAAAAATAAAATTTACACCTATTTTTTTCTAATCCTGTTTATGATTTCTCTATTTTCTTGATTATATAAATTTTTTATAACTGATACTAACTTGATAATCTGTATCAATTCCTGGTTTACACACACTTATTGATATTTGCCTCTTTTTAGTTATAGTTGGCCTCCAGTAACAAAGGGGAAGATCCCTTTCTGTCTGCTCCTCCCAGCCCTGATCCAGCCTGTCAGCTTCCCAAACCCTTATGCAGTTGGTTGTAAATTCTGCCAAAATTTTTCACTATTTTTCAAGATTAAAAAAAATCAAAAACTTTAAAAAATACTTCAAAAAGAAAAATGTGCAGGGAGAAAGCAGCAATATATTTTTTCATAATTAGGCGTTTTAATTTTTTTAATATTTGTCTGTATTTAATGTAGGTCAGCCACTGATACTTCATCAAAAAAACAGTTTCTTTGCTGAGTTCAGGTGACCAAGGAATAGCCACACCCCAAGAAAAAAACAGAACACACACACACAAAAAAAAAAAATAAAACACAGAATCATCTTTAACCTAACATTTTATATGATGTTTCAGATCCCCGTAACTTTGCACACAAGATTCTGTGTTCAGTTGAATTTTAACTTCTTTTTGTATTTGTATAGAGTGTGACTATTGAATTGAAACATTTTATTCTAAGCGTCTTTGTGGTTTCTTGTGAGGTTAAGTGGGTGAGAGGGAGAAGGGAAAGTGGGGGATTCTTTCGTATCATAACATGAAGTTTCCCACACAGTCTGCTCCCAGGTGCCAGACTTCAAGTTTTTCTTTCACTGGTATACTTTGATTATTCTTACTTTCCCTTTACCCATAAGTTAAAACTTATGGTAACAGCACTTTATCAAACTGCACTTATTAAGAACAATTTTTAAAATATAGTTATAGTTCACTTCACCAGTCTGCACTTATTGCTTATGGTTTCACTCATCTGCTATGCCTGTTTTTGGTGTCTAAAAAACCAACATTGTATTTTCAATATTTTACCCAGTTTCCTACATGTATATACTGGAAAGAAAATCTGGTCTGGAAATATTCCATTTTGATTGAATGCTATAATCAAGAAAATAAAATTTAAATATGCTAAATATATCTCCCGAATTTCTCAAGTAGCTATGCTTAAAACAAAGAAAATATCCTGAAAAGAAAAACCATGGTCAGCTTCAAGAAAGCATGAATAGACCCCAAATAATTATCACTAATGATGGATTATAGATGATAAATACAGAATAACCTCAAGATTTAAAGGAAAACTAGTATTCAACCTGGTATTCTTAACTGAAGCAGACTGTCCATTAATGATAAATAATAATAGATTTTCATTAATGATAAAATTCTAAAAAGCTGTATTCTGTGCCTCATTTCAAAGAGAGTTACTCAATATAGAAGAAAAATCAAACAAAAGAAGCAGAGTTTGTGGATGAAACAGTGGCTCTAACTACAGAGCTGAAGAAAGTTATGCTGATTCTGCAGTAGACCTTGAAAATAGTTTTGTTAGCATACCTCAGTCTTACCTTTAAAATGATGCTTATATTAGCTAGTGAGTAGTCAAGTGATTGAATGTAGCAAAAGTTAGAAGATTCCAGTGGTCTATTTTCTTCACCACACACACACAAAAAAATTGAATATTACAAAATATAGAGAAAAACAAAGGGATGAAAAAGAAAGTAAAAACCCACTAAACACAAATAATAGAAAGTCAAGTTTTTCGTATGAAACACAGTAAAATGTGCACTTTTTGTAGCATTTGATGCGATAGAAGAAAGTAGTATTGATTGTTCTTGATGGTAAGAACATCCCTCCATGAGCAGCATTCATGTCCTGATATTGCATGTCAGAGGCTAATAAATTAGAGAAAGAAATCATTCTTACTTCTGGTGTGTGTTTTGCGATGAAAACTAGTTTAGAATCAAATTTGTGAAAATGATTACTGGTTTTTAACCTCCATAAATTTTCTGTAGACAAAGAATGCAACACATAATTATTTTTAAAATAGAATAACTAACTGATGATGAATGAACACAAGGACTTGTAACTATTAAATAATAGACTGGGGTGTAGTGGTCTGTACAGATGCTCATACTCAGAAATAATAAAGTGCCCAATGCAGATTAAGCAGAAAATCACATAATAATGATTACATAAATGATAATCAACTAAACACTAAAGCCTTTTAATATTTGACTCATTGGCCTTAAGAGAAAGAAGTGGCCCTATAAGCCAAATTGGTTTTCTTCCCTCTCTCATTGCCATTCAAAAAATAATGGGAACCCCTAATACTTTGTGAAGGGTCTTCCATGTATTTATTTCAAAATTATGGTCACTATCAGACAACTAATAGTAGGTATGGCTAAATTTAGTTTCCTTTTAGAAATTTACATAGTTGCAGATAGAGTGGAGGCTGCTGATTTGGGTGTAAATTTTGGAAACTACAGTTTTATATAGTCCTGGGGTTTGAACCCAGGGGTGCTTTATTACTCATATATATTCACAATTCTTCAATATTTTATTTTGAGACCTGGTCTCTGTTACCAAGCCTGGCCTTGAAGTTGTGATCATTCAGCCTCATAATCTATGATTTTTGAGATTACAGGTATGTACCACCACATCAACCTGGACACTTCCTTTTATTTTGTTACACGAATCTAATAATCAAAAGTATTTTAAATATTTCTGATTTTTCTTTGATATAAAATATTCAATACTAACTTTCCAAATTGGTTTTCACCATCACATTCTTTTTTTTTCAAAAGGACAATATTCATGTTGTGTAGTTGTACATTTTTTTTACCCCAAAAGGTATACTCAATAGATTGTATTCTGAGTTAGCAAGTCAATTTTATATGTTTCAGAAAAACAAATTGCCATAAATTGTCCTGGTTATGCTCTTAATAGAAGTACCTTACTCTTAGTCATTATCAAAAAAAAAAAAGAAGGGAATTTAGTAAAGTCAAAAGGTAAGATCCAACAGTTGGCTAGTTGTTTCAACCAGATGTTTATGATTTGATTGTTTCCCTTTTAAATTTCTTATTCTGATTGCTCTGATGGCTTTTCCTATGATATATAGTAGTCAGCTCAATTTAAAAGAACTAGTTTATGTGAAATCTGGATACTAAGGGAAATAAATATCTGGAACAAATTAATAGTACTCAATGTGTTTCTGATGATTATATACAGCTTCCTCCTACCATTCTGAGATTGCAATTCATAGAGCTTTAAATGACTTTCATTCCTCACTATATTTCACTAATTAGCACATGCAGAAATAAATTTTTAACAAATTTATATTAAATAAGTAGCAATTTAAAGAAAAACAGATATAATTCACACCTGTGAAATTAAAACATGACATTTTGCCAAAGAATATTTGGCATATTCAAAGAATAAAATGAAGAATTGTTGCTTTCCTTTATGTGGTAGGACACAGTTTATTGTCATGTTGTTTCAAAAAAAAAATCATTGACAGTTTTCTTATGAAAAAACAGTTGTTATTGTTTAACATGGATTTTACTTGAAAAAAATTTTTTTTACCCATTTGAACACTGAGAAGCTATTTGCTGCGGTCAAACACAGTGAGATACTGTTGTAAGATGTAGCTCTGAAACATCTGCAGTTATTTTCATTTTATATAACAGCATCATGCACACCCAGCATGAGAAGAGGTTGCTCATTAATTTTGGTATCAACCTGGCTTAGGTACATTGAAAAGATGTTGAGAAAATTACATCTATAATGGTGGAATCTCCCATTTCTTTGTTTTCATTTTTCCTGTGGTGCTTCTGCTCTTGATATTAGTTATGTTAACTTTAATTTGAATTGTCCATACAGTTTCTTAAAACATAAGACACTTAGAATTGAGGAAATCACTTATAGCATATTTATTTCATAAACTGATATAAGATTCAATGAAAGACTTCAGCATTATTAATGCACATTTTATCAAAATTCCATTAAGTCACAATTTGAGATACAGTATTAAAATCTTACATAGCTAAAGGTTTTTTAACAATGAATTATAGGCAACCTAAGCAAGTATGTAGTTCCAATTATTCATTTGCTTTACTTCATTCATTCATAATATCATAGTTGATAAATACCACACATCAGAGTGTCTTTTTTTGAAAAAAAAATTTCTTGGTAAATTACTAACAATGCAGCATGCAATTTTTATTTATTATTGGTTCATCATACCCATATCTTACCCACATAGTAAGATTGCTATAATATTCAATAAGTTGTAGCTAAAAACATGAAATACCACATAACCTATTGTACAGATTATATAAATGCTCTTATTATTTCTTCATCCTTTTCACAAATATTTATCAGGAATTAACTATATGATAATTAGAACTAAGATCATCCTAATTATTTCAGATATTTGAAAAAAATGCAAGACCTCATTTACAAAGGGCAATATAGATTTCAGAAGTAACTACTGTTTCTCTAGTGAATAATGTGTATAGAAATCTGTTAAGGTCTTGGGGTATGCAAATATATTTGAGATGCATCAGAGAGTGCATATGAAAAAACCATAGTATTTATCATGTTACATAAATGAAGTGAAATATCATACCAAAATGTTAAAAAAATTAACTTTTGGAAAAAAAGCAAAAGTGTGCACTAGAATTTGAAATAAGGTAATAATAATTTTTACCATAATTAGTTGTTTCTGGGTCTCATTTCACTCTTTACTTTAATTATCGATCCATTTTGTTAAGTACCCCTATAGGTGTTATTGGAAAATATTGGCATTTAGTGAATAATGCCACCAATTTTCTGTTCTGCAATATTAAAGAACTATTTCAGATTTATTGCAATGAATAGTTTTGCTTAAATGTAACAGTAGTTTTTCAATGTAGAAATTACTAAGATTACTCTGGGTGTTCTCAACATCTATAACAACCATATTTGATGAAATTTGTGGCATAGTGTATAAGAAAAGATGCTTCTCTACCACAAACCAGACATCATTGAAATAACCTTGTGTAGTATCAGCATATACAAGTTTGGATGAGGACTTTTGCATCTTTTCTCCTTTTACTTCCCACCTACAACATGGCTTATTTTTCATAAGCAAATTTCTATACTTGTTAAACCTCTCATATATCTCAGAATTTACTAGGAGGGATCCATGACAACTTTGAAACAAACATGTGAGACAGTGTGTAGATTAATATATGAAGATGTTCAAGAAAATATTGGTCTGGTCAAGAGATGGTGCAGCAACTATATAGAAAGCTTAAAATTAAAACTGAAAGAAAGATAATACTCCCAAGATTTACTAATAATCATATAGTCTTTGGAAGCAGATATTTTAATAGGAAGCTCTTGAGACTGATGTCCACTGCATCTTTCTTATGAATATTTGCTCTGGTTTTGAGGGCCACCACATCTAGCCAGTACACATTTGGCTTGATATAGCATATTCAGAAAGCCCACCATTTTCTTTATAAACCTAGGCATGGTTTACTATACATCCACTGAGTTTTTGCACAGGCTTTTCCCTTCTTTTAATATACCTAGCCCATTAGTCTTGTCATATTTAAATTTATTCATTCTTCAAGAAGTAGTTTAATTGAATTCCCTATTGTCTTTAAAATAAATTCTCCACCTAAAATAATTTATATATTTTAAAGCATTTTATTGTAGTATATAGAATCTTTATAAGTACAAAGAAATGACATTCTATGTCTCATTTTTACCATTGTCTTTCTCATATAACTTTCATTATGAATTGAGTATGTCCCTCAAGTACTCATGTGTTGGGAACTTGGTTTCCAAGGGGAGAGAGTTGGAAAATAGTAGAATGTGTAAAAAGTGAGATCTAGTAGATTGTGGTTAGATCATTGGGGGAGATGCCCTTGAAAGAGTTAATGAAATTTTCATGGGACACAAGATAGTTCCTATTAAAGCAGATTGTTACAAAAAGAGCAAGTCTTCTTACTGGATTTCTCTGACTTCCTGTGTCCTTATGTTCTCTCTACCTCTCAAATAAGCCCTAACCATAATTCCATCTCATGTGTAATGCTGGTAAAGGGGCTGTAACAGGAGCTGCGAAGATTCTGGTACAGAGCACTTAAATCTTCAGAAGTATGTACTCAAATAATATTTATTTATTTATATATTTATCTATTTATTTGTTGTAGTTGGACAGAATACCTTTATTTTATTTATTTATTTATTTTTATGTGGTGCTGAGGATTGAACCCAGATTCTTGCATGTTCTAGGTAAGCACTCTACCACTGAGCCGAAACACCAGCCCCTCAGAAAATATTTTTATGCATTTATATCTCTTTTTATACATTGGCCTGTTTGTGGTATTTTTCTATAGCATTATAAAATAGACTATAACAACAGAAAAATGACTTTGAGTCTAAGGCTTCTTACTATAAGAGTGAGTAGAACATCCAAGATTACATTTTATAAGCCCTGGTATAGTTTAGATGGTAATGGCTGAGCACTTAAGATTCTTATTTTTTTTTTTTTATATTTCAAAGGTGATATCTTCTATTTCTTATATTCCTCACGGTGCTTAGGTTAATGTATTGCCATTTACTTTGGGACTCAACAGTGTGGAATTGATTCTGTTTTGCTAAACAAAGCAAGAGTGGCTCCTTAAAATATAACAAAGACTCTATGAAAATGTTTTGAGTTTTAATGGGAAGAATTGCTATTGATCATAGAGGGAATTTGAATACATGGGTCCATCTTGATGATACTCATTAATCAGAAATGGTGTGAACTGACTAGATTAAAATCATTAGAATACCATGAATAAAGAGGAAAATTTAAAAAATAGGTTTGTCTAGTACCATTTTGAGTCTCCTATTACAGTACAAATTATAGTATTTTTTTAACCAGTGAAACGACTCAAACTCATGTAGCTGCATTTTAAGCCTCATGTATTCACCCAAGTCATATAGGTAAAAAATGCACTATAAGTTGGGCAGGATGGTCTATGCTTGTAATCCAAGAAAATTGGGAAACTGAGTACTTTCAGAAGTTTAAATTCAGCCTCAGCAACTTAGTGTGGTTTCAAGCAACTTAGCAAGACAGTCTTAAAATTTGAAAAAGTGGGCAGAGGGCTTAGGAATGTGGCTCAGTGTTTAAAAATCCCTAAATATAAACTGAAATACAAAAAAGTAATACAGTTTAAAATGCTACAATTTCGTGTTAAAACTAATAAAAAAAGATTTCATATAATTCTTTTCTCCAGTATTCAAAACTGAAAATAGTAATTTTTTATTTAGAAAACAAAATCTATATGCTTTCAAAGATGAGGTTTCTGTATTAGGCATGTATGATATTTATGACTGATATTTCTACCAAATAACTTGATAATGCTTAAAAAATTTAAGCAAAAGTTAAAGACACCTACTTATTTTCTATATTTAAATAGGTAATGTCTTTTACTGATCTTCATATACATCAAGGTGTAATGTAGAGATAATGACTTTACTATACTCTCATATTTGTCAAAGTGTTTATTATAAATGATTCATTTTTATATAAGGTATACATTTTGGACAAAATCTGTTCAATGTTCACTACTGGTATGAGTTTTCAGATGTTCAATGAATTTAAAATTTGAATAAGTTTTCAAAATATTATTTAACTTTTTAGGGTTTCTGGGCACAATGAATCCTCCAAAAATAAGTAGTGTTAAAGAAACATGTGGTTATGAAATGTTTTTTTCCATTTGTATTCTCTCTAACTAATATGTATCCACAGGTGCTGAGTATTGGTGAATAAATTTTGGAAGCATTGTCAATTGTCAATTTTCACATATCACAACTTTGTCTCTTCTATGGTTGTTGTGGTGAGGATTAAATGTTGACTCTTTCTTAGAGAAATGGTACGATGGTCTCATTTGTAAAGCTTCTCTCCAGTGTGTTTTCTCTGATGTCTAATAATATATGATATATAATTTAAAATATTTTTATATTATCTACATTTATGTCTTCTTTCCAGAGTTTAGTGGTGAAAATGAATTGATTTCTTATTAAAAAGTTTGCTAATTTGTTTTCATTTGTAGGGGTTCTTTTCTGTATAAATTCTGTTGTTAATGAAGTTTAGTTTTTCTTTAAAAGTATTATCACATATTTACATTTCACATTCACCAGGGTGTCTTCTGCTGTGGTGAATAAATTTTTATTTTTTATTAAAAGTTTTGCCACTCATTCACATTCGTAGGGCTATTCTCCAGTGTGAATTCTGTTCTGGCAAATAAGGGTTGATATTTGAGTAAAAACTTTGTTACATACTTTGCATTTGTTAGGCTTCACTCCAGTGTGAGTTCAGTTGTGGCAAATAAGGTGTGATTTTTGACTGTAAGCTTTTCCACGTTCATCACATTTGTAGGGCTTCTCTCCAGTGTGAGTTCTGCTGTGCCAAAAAGGTCTGGTTTTTGACTAAAAGCTTTGCCACATTCTTTACATTTGTAGGGTTTCTCTCCAGTGTGTGTTCTCCTGTGGCAAATAAGGTGTGATTTTTGACTGAAAGCTTTGCCACATTCTTTACATTTGTAGGGCTTCTCTCCAGTGTGAGTCTGCTATGGCCAATAAGGTTTGTTTTTTGACTGAAAGCTTTGCCACAATCTTCACATTTGTAGGGCTTCTCTCCAGTATGTGATCTGCTGTGGCGAATAAGGTGTGATTTTTACTGTAAGCTGTGCCACATTCTTTACATTTGTAGGGCTTCTCTCTATTGTGAGTTCTTCTGTGGCAAGTAAGGCCTACTTTTTGACTGAAAGCTTTTCCACACTCTTTACCTTTGTAGGGCATCTCTCTAATGTGGGTTTTTCTGTGGTAAATAAGACCTATATTTTACTAAAAGTTTTGCCACATTGTTTATATTTGTAGGGCTTCTCTCCAGTATAAATTCTCTGGTAGTGAACATGGTCTGAATTTTTATATGATTTCTGGTGTTCACTCTCACTAGTAGTTTTCCATATTTTCTCTTGTTGTAAACAGTCAAGATTACAACTTCTATATTTTCCACTTATCACACTGTGAAACATATGTTTTATGCCCTTTTCTGTTGAATATTCTTGAATATCTTAAGGAGTCATGGCTGAAATAAACAAAAAATAAAAATAACAATACCTATTAGAGTAGGATGAATATACTTTGCATACATAACTTGAAATTAAGGTAAAATAAGTACATCAGGAGTGTAACAGATTAGTACATTCAAAGTCATCATAAACTCAAAAATATATCAGTTCATTAAAAATGTACAGACACAATTAATTTGAGAATATTACCAAAATTCTTTTGGAGACCACAGTATCCAAGAGGAGTACATCATTAAGAAGAGTATTATAATAAAGACAAGGAAAGTATGTTACTCTTATCATCCACAGCTTTTTGTTCTTCATAATATAGCATTACATATTTAGGAAATATCTACCAGCTACATTTACTCTCAGTAGAATAAGAGAAATGTAAAACATATACAAATATTTGTGGCTTTTTTAAAGAGTGTCCCAAAACTGGTTTTTTTCTACCATGACATAGAGATGTGAAAATAACTGGCAGATTTTGTGTGATAATGCCACAAATAGTCAACAAGGGTAAAGAGGCTATGGACTCTTAACAAGAAATATGAACAAAAAATTTACTAAGAAATATACACATATATGTCTCTAAAATTTTCCATAAAAACATTTTAAAAGACTATAAAAACCTTGCATAGCCAATGTCATAATACTTGGCTGAAGTCAACAGTTGACAATCAAGTATAATAAATTGATTTTCATATTTTTAAATTCATTTGATATGATGATTTCGTTCACTGACAAATACTACTTTATTTACTAAATGTATCATGGTATTTCATACTATATATAAAAGGTAAAATGACTAAACAGAACTGATTAACAAAATCATTATTTAATATAAATATCAGTTTTGTCTTACAAGGTATTGTATTCCTTCTACTAGTAGTATTAATGAAGAACATAATACACTCAACATTTGGTAAAAAAAAAAAAAAAAAAAAAAAAAAAAAAACTCTTGACCCTCTTATGCTCAATAAAATTAAAATACGGAGACTTTGACTATAATATCAACCATACAAAAAACACAGTACCTGGTGAGCACAATTTTTCTCACTTAAATTTTGACTTCCACATGCGAATCAAATGTTCCTGCAACTTAATCCCTGCCTGTCACATTTCACTTAATGCAAAGTCCTGCATGTATTTCTTAAAAAACTTTTTGAGAAAAAATATTTTCATAACTAAATAATAATAGTATATAAGTGCAATATTTTTACTCATTTGATCATTGATGGGCACACACATTGAGTCCCTAGCTTTAATACTTAGAACAATGTTTGCACTAATCACAAAAGCAGAGGTATCACTTCAATTTGCTAATTTAATTGTTCATAGATACATATTTAGTACTGGCATTTCTGAATCTTTAGGTCATCCAACTGTTAATTTTTCATGTGTGGTGCTTGAGATTAACTCCCATAATTCTATATCCCTGAACTACAACACAATTTTTTAAAATTTGTTTGAGTCATGCTGTTTCTAAATTTCTGCGACTTCCCTCAAAAATGAAGTAATTTTGGATGGCCTCTCAATTCTCACATATTACAAGGATACAGCACTGTTCTTGTGTATTTTTATTTATTTAAATATTTTTATATTTTTTCCCCAAAATGGACTATGTAATCTACTGCTGACTCCTTTAATGAACAAATAAAAAATAGTACAGCAATATAAAGAAAGAGAAGCATGGCTTAATCCAATAAACAAAAGAAGAAAAAAAAAACTTTAAGAACTGAATATTAGGATATTGACAGTTATTAATTACTCAATAAACTCTAAATAATTATTTAAAGAAGGTTTAGAGAGTAAAATTGGGACAAAAAATATTAATATAATTAGGCACAAATTGTGTATGTGAATAATTCCTTAAGAATAAATGAGAGGGGGATTCCTAGTGTGCAAAGCTGAAATTCTACCAATATGGGAGAGGCTTATCAAACAGAAACAAGGTTAAGACAAGTCTAAGCAACTTGTAAAATACTGTAAAAATTAAAAACCTGTAGGATATATAAAGGGAAGATATCTTTATCTATATCTATATCTATCTATCTATGTAAAGAGAAGTGTGAAAAGAATCCAAGCATGATCCAGAAATTAAATAACTAATAAAAATAAAAAAAATAAGAAATATAGAAAACAACTTACAAAGTAAAATATAATGAGGTATTCACTTCAAAATATTTATGATTATTAATGCATTATTGCAAGCCACAAAACAAAAGAAAAAAATTGACTAATAGAATTGAATCTAAAAAAAAAAAAATCTGCCAAGTCAATTCTAACAGAGAGCATGGAGAGAAACCAATCATGATCTGCTCCTTGAAGCCCTATTTGTTTAAAGATGGGTAATGACCCTGCCTTTGCATCTCATCATTTTGCACAATTTTTAATCAATGAGATATAGTTTTAAATAATAAAATTTCTCACAATCTTTTTGGACAAGCTTTTTTGAGTGAGCAAATTGTATCCTAATACTTGCCTTTTAAAACAGAGACATACAAACAAAGATATAGCCTCTCTCATTTTAATATGCATTAAATATTGTTTTATTTACTGTTACTATGCTCAATATACAACATAAAGTTTATACTCAAAGTTGGTCATCTGCATTGAATAGACATTCTATTCTGAAAAAGTCATTACCAAAATAAAGTATGCAATATATAAGATTCCACCTGACCAGCATGACAAGATCCTATGCCTTTGATCACCTGGGGAAAAGCATAGACTTCTACACTTATGTCAACATGTCCTGTTTGGACTCTAGCTTGATGTATGAAATATAGCAATTATAAATGTAAATCAAGGACTTCTAAGCTGATTCATAAGTTTCATTTAACCCTGGAAGAGAAGAGTCCTTTAAAGAAGAGAATAATCATTCTCCTCAAATGATGAGAAACATTATAAGAGGAACCCATGATACTATAATTAATTCCAGGTACTTGGGGAGATATAAAACCATTACCAGCCTCAGCTCAAAAGATGTTGGCTCAAATAGGTTAGAATGTACTTTGGATAAATTAGTTACTGATTTGGTTGCTAAACTCACACAAAACTCTGTAAATGTTTTGGTCTTAATAATAATGTTGCTCTGTTTTTTTTACACCAGCTATGGGAAATACAGTACTGACAGATCCTGGACTTCTATAACCCAGTACAATATCTTGTCTCACTTGAATGGAATTGTTATATACCTGAAAAAATATCTCATGGTATTCTTTGTTGTCTTAGCAGAATAACTGTTTCCTTATCATAGTATTTAATAGGTCACCATCCTGTGAAATTTGTTTATAAAAGAGCTATTCCTCTTGATAAAAACTGTGATAATTCAGTAAACCTTCTCTCTAAGGCAAAATTTGATGTTTTGCATTCTCTTTATAGGGTTTCCCTGGACTAGCTCTATGGGCTTAGAAAACTATTATGAAACTCACTTATGCTATCATAAAAAGTATTAGCCATGCCTCCATGGCCGTTAATATGCTTAATAAAGAACAAAAACAACCTTGTCAAGCCATACTTGACATTCATGCTGCAATTGATTGTCTGGTATTGTTACACCATAATGGATATTCAAAGTTTAATAACATGTGTTCCTTCAATTTAAGTGATAATAGTAATTTTATTTGAAATGGATTCAATTACCTTAAAGATATCATTAATAAGGTCCAACAAGATGATTGATGTTTAGACTTGATGGATTGGATAATTTCATGTTTATTCAATTTCATCTGTTTCAAAAAATATTCATAGGTGGATATTTACTGATGTTGGCACTTGCTATTGTCTATAGCTGCCTTATTTTTTGCACCCACCAGCATTAAGAAGATAAGTAATATTACTTATTCAAAAGGCCTTTAAAAAGGAGGGAAGACTGTAGGTATTCTGACCTTGGAAACAGACAGGAAAGTGTGGGGGTGATGATAACTGGCACCGTGATATCCACAATTAGTAATGCCTAGCAGTTTCTCCCTGAAGCTATTGAGACAACTCTACAGGTGCACTATCTAGTTTCTCTGGTAATGTCGTTAGGGAGAAAGGGCTCTATGTTTGTAGTAACTGTACCTTATCATGGTTAGCTAGCACTTGGGGTTAAAATAACACTAGGTTAGAATGTAGTCATGGTAACAGAAGCTATCTAATTCTGGAGTATACTATGTGCAGCCATGAAGAGGAGTGGCCAGTATTTTTTTCCTTATTTCTTTTCACTGTGAGTGTGTCTCTCTCTTCTGTTAGCTTCTTTACAGGTTTCCTCACAAGATTTGTAACTGATTATGCTGGCCCTCACAACAAAAGGTAAGTTTTGATGGTTAATCTGAATGAACTGGGACATCAGTAAAGAAGAAAACCGAAAAGTACAAAGAATTTGAAAATGTAATAAATGTAGGGCAGTATGTGTTCAATGATTAAAATCAAAAGAAATAAAGCTAAGCTTCTGAAAATTGTTTTCCGCTGAATAACTAGTATTTCAACATTTTTTAGTTTGGTTTTCTCCATTTGAACTTCTCAACTCTGTCCCCTGCTATGTGTAGGCTACAATTGTTTACATCACAAAATCATGCTAGGTACTATTTATCTAAAATGAAGGATGTATAACACACTGAGAAAGAGAAAGATTAAAGGGCAAAATAATATATATTAAAGAGTAAAATATCTATATAAAAATGTCCTTTTTCTTTGAAACACAAATCTGAAACTCATTCTTATTGAGAAGTTCCCAGAAGATACAAGATAAGTAAATTAAATAATAATTATTAATTAAACATTTTAAAGGAAACTTAAACTTACCAAGGAAGGCAAAGTTTCTATAGTTCTTTAACATCACATTTTTATATAAGTTTATCTGAGCAGGCTGAAGGCATTCCCACTCCTCTTCAGTAAAATCAATGGCTATATCCCTGAATGTTAACGGTACCTGAAATAAGAATATGTAAATACATAACACATTGACCACATGAACTTTTGCACAGTCTGTAAGGTAATCGAAGTTGAAATGAGAGTTAGTAGACTATCATGTAGGTGGTTTTGGAACACAATGATACTATTATCTACTTCTGCAGATAAAGTGATTTAAGTTCAAAAAAATATATATAATCCACATTTATGAAACACAATATGAAACTCAGACATTACTACAAAAATACATATTTTGTAATTTTTAAATATTATGATCTAAAATATACATATTGTTCAGATGAGAAAATTATGGTAATTAAAAAAGGGAATCCTCAAATTTTAATTGTGCAACCACTAATCAGAGATTTACTAAAGTGTAGAATCTTATTTGTAATTTCTCTGATGGAGCTGGCTCTTCTGAATATGTAGTGAGATCTCTAACAATGGTATAAGAGAAATTTTGAAATTTAACAAGGTAGACAGACCACTTAATGGAAATATTTAACAGTGAATTTAAGTTCAAATATTTTATGGTACTTATGTATGTTATTAATATAAAAAATAGCAAAAGCAATCCTGTTTGGATTTTCCTTTTTATAATTTTAACAATTTATAACATACAAAATAATATATACATATGCATAAAAACTTTGTTTGATGTATATAATGTATGATTTTTATAATAGAACGTACATATAGCTTTTCAAACAAATATAATTTGTTTTTTATTTTATTGGTTCTTTCTAATTCTACCTGGTTGTAAAATCAATTTTTATGACATTATGCAAGCATAGGATATATCTTATCCTAAATAAAATCCTGTTCTTCTTGGTGGCTATCATGGTAGGATTTATATATATATAATCTTTAATATTTTCATCCCCTTCCCTTTTATTTGTTTATTCATTGCTTACCATTGTGAAATCTACTGATTTTTTTTCTTACCCTTTTCCGTTTTATGAGCTTTAGATTTCACATATCAGCAAAAACTTTCAACCTTTGGTTTTAAAGAAATGGTTTGTTTTACTTAGCAATAAAATCTCCCGATTCATCCATTTACTGACAAATGTCATAAAGTCATTCTTCTTTATGGCCAATTCATAGTTTATTGTGTACATAGAATAAAGCAACAAATTTTTATCCTGTCATCACTGAATGGACCCATTTATCATGGAATGGTTGGCTTTATAGCTTAGCTATTGTGAATTGTGCTGCTATAAATATTAATGTGACAGTTTCAATGTAGTATGCTGATTTTATGTTCTTTGGGTATATACTGTACAGTCAAAAAATGGGCAAAATTGTGGTTCCATTTATTTAACAATATCCATACAGGTTATTATGTTTCACTTAGACCTCCATACAGCTAAAAAAATGAAATTCATCTAAACCTGAGGTTGAAATAAAACATACAAAAAATATTAAGCCATAAAATGACTAGAATTTATTATCAAATCATCCATCCCAATAAAAAGTAAATTTTACAAACTAAAAGTAAGAAAATCTTTAAAAAAACAAGCCAAATTAGAAGCTATTAAAGATGAACATAGCAGAGAGAGAGTTAGCACTATCCATGTTGGTGCTTTTAAAAAGCAAATGAGCCAGGTCTAGTGATAGATAATTTTAGTTCCAGTGACTGAGGAGGATAAAAAAAGATTATAAGTTCTAAGACAATATAATATATATATAGTATTGAAAAACTTAGTGAGCACTTAGCAACTCAGCAAGACTCTGTCTCTAAATAAAATATAAAAAAAGGACTGAGGATGTGGCTTCATGGTTAAGCACTTCTGAGTTCAATCTTCAGTACAAATAAATAAAAAGCAGATACAATTTAAAAAGCACTAGCAAATTTGAAAATTCAACAAATAAAAATTATATCAATGATACAGTTTATAATTGCAAAAATATGCCTATATACTAATTTCTCACTTGATGGAAATACACTCTGGAAAATTTCTCCTAAGAATCTTCTGCAATTTTCCAATTCTCTGAGTGTAATGACAAGAATCTAGATGGTATAGACTAGTACATGGCTAAGATATTTGGTATATCCACTGTTGTAGATAAAGTCTCCTCCTGACCAAACTACCATGATGCCACATGATTGATGTTATGAAATTAAATCAATCAGAGTAAACCTCATAATAAAATAAATGGTGGAACTACAGAAAACCAGAACAACAAAACTCTTTATAAGTCTCTTGTTATTTAGGCAGTGATACATAATGAAGATTACAGTGCAGGGAAGAGAAAAAAATGGTATTCATTTCAAAGAACGATGCTCGGATATTGGGAAAAACAGTGTGATAATAAAATGCTATTTTATGCCTTCACGCATTAAATATTACAACATATTTAGACTTTAAATTCTGAATATAAGTTATTAATAAATAGTACTGAAATATATAAGAAAGTACAAAGCTCAGAAGTTTTCATACAAAAGATAGGGTGCATATGGTGGTGCACACCTGAAATATCTTCTATTCTGGAGTCTAAGAAATGAAGTTGAAAATTTAAGGTCAACTGAAGAAATTGAGCAAACCTCATCTGAAAATAAAATTTAAAACAGAATTGAGAATATGCTCAGAAATACGACACTTTGGTTGATCCCTAATATCACAAAAGAAAAGCAATAGTTTTTGTTTTCAAAATTATACAATATAATATGTGTAAATTTATGAATTACAAAATATTAATAAAAAATCTATTCATCAAATTATTACATTAAAGGTACAAAAGTGACAAGGTAAAAAAAAATCTAATTTCCTCATATAATCAAGAAACAAAATATAAAACAGATTGCAAAAGAAAAGCAGAATAAATTCTTGAAGAGACTCTTTTAAAAGGATATATCTAAGTGTTCAATAACCATAAAAACTCAAAATCTTTAGAAATTTGGTAACATTGAATAAAATCATATCATATAGATGAATTAAATAGTATTGATGAATATGTGGAATGAATGCATTCACAAAAGTGGGAAATAATAATTTAAGCTTTTATTATCCATTTGTACAAACTGTTTTGTAATCAAATGTACATGATGTACCCACACAAGAAACAGAGACTAAAATTACAACAACTGTACATATGAGAATACAGCCATATTCCTCCAGTGTTGAAACCAACGGGCATGGTTACAGAGAAAGAAATAATTATTGAATTTTATAAATAGTAAATTCAAAGAACTACAATTATTGTTGATGTATTATATTCAGTTTGACAAAACTACAAAATACCAAGTATGTTTTATGCCAATGTCACATGAATATTGCATTTCATATGCAAGTATATTTAGAAAATGAATATGCAATATTTGAGAAAATAAAAATATAGAAAAGCATATAAAAGACTCAAATATTTAACATATTTACAAAGGATAAATCTATTGTAAAAATGACCATTTTCCCAAGTTAACCTATAATAATAACTGGTCAAAATTTTACCATGCTTTAGTTTTTGTTAAAGAAGAAATCAAAGCAAAAACTTCTAAGATTTTCCTGGAAATTTAAATGTATACAAAATTAGCCAAGAACTCTCTCATATATAAGAGCAAATGTACTAGTGATTATTACCTGACACTAATACATGTTATAATATTGCAACAGTGTAGTAATTTTAAGATAAAGAAATCACAATACGGAAAACTACATAGGGAAATTCATATGTAGGCAAATATCTTTTTATTGTTAAGTATAATAAGTATATAAATCAAAATATATCAATAAAATATTTAATATGAGTGAAAAAATGGTATTCATTTCAACCTCAATCCAACCTCAATGTAGATGTTAGAACCATAGGCACAGATCACAAGTAGGGACTTGTGTGCAGAATGTGTGTGACACTGGAATTATACACAAGCATCCACCAAACAGTAGATATAAAGAGATAATTTTAAAAATAAAATAAAAATAAAAGCAGAATATAAGCCTCCCTCTGTTTATGAATACACAAAATAAATATTTACTCCTGTTTTGAGGCCTTCTTAAAACTGTAAAGGAATTAGGGGCACACACATTGGAAAACTGAAAAAAAAAATATATCGACCAAGAGATAAGTAGAATGCACTTGAAGATTTTCATGATTTGAGCAATATGCAAAATTACTGGAACAAAATGCCCAAATCCAGTGTTAATATAAATAAAGGAAGATTGATTTGGTTTTGAAATATATTATTTAACTCTAAATTGCCTGTAGTTTAAATGCTAATTTATCGGTACACAGAGAGGAAGAAATAAGATATACATGAGTATCAACTCCAGAGGGAAAAATAAGTGGTTTTCTATGGTCATGCAAGATCCATGGGCTTTATTCCATTAGACTAGAGTGAAAAATATGTTAAATCTTAAGGAAACCCCTTAATCCCTTAGAGGGATTTGCCAACATTCTCTAAAAATGCAAAGAGCTGTTGTTGACAGTTCAACTTTTATCTAGACAGTACCAAAAATTAACAGGGAAATACAGACCACCACTGAAAACCGAAGTGTCAGTTTAGCACTTCCTCAGCTCTCTCACCCAGCTCACTTTACTAATAACACCAGAACTAACCAATTCTTTCTGTAAGTAATTTTTCCCGATATTAACTTTTTCCATTCAATAGACTATATCTGAAACCTCAGAGCATTGAAAGCTCTGGTAACTGTGCAGGTGCAAATCTCCCTAGATCAAAAAGGAGTGGTTTCACATTGGTGTGCAAACATTCTAATGGGCTAAAATCTCAAATATTATGGAAAAAATATGGTTACAATCACAGATACCTCTTTATTTCTAATATAGGTGTATATCTTTTTTTTTCCAGTGAGCATAAGGTACCCTGGAATCTAAAAAGCTTACATCAGAATTTTAGTGCACAGGGCAACTATAAGATCTTCTGCATTAGCACATCTGTTAGAATGGCAACTCTCAAAAAGTGGAATAGTACATAGTACTCCAAGTGTATTGATATGGTAGAAAGAAACACTGTGCTAGACAATAAAATTAGTGGACATTAAAAAAAATGGAAGTTGAGAGTTTTCTCAGTTACTTCCTTGAGAAACTATACTATCTACATTTATACTGCTTTTGAATGAAATAAGCCCCTAATACTGGTCTGGACTTATGAGAGGTATTAGATTTGACAGGTGTGGGATCCTCATATTACATACGTTCTGAAACACAGTTCCAGGAAAATACCAGAGTAGGAAATGAGAATGCTCTCATATACATTTCACAAAAGAAAATCTGAGCATAAAGACAGTCTGACAGGTTGACTGCCCTTGGAGACATAAAGAAAGAATAGAAACACATGATTTTTCCAAGATCAAAGGATTCTTCTTTACTTTTCAATCATGTAAAATGCTCATAAACAACAACAACAAAATTTTTGCTTTTGATTTTTGTCCATGGTACTGGGGATTTGAAACAGGAGCATGTTAATTCTGGGCAACATACCCAGCCATGTTTTAAAATTTTGAGACAGGTTTTTCTAATTGTCTAATTGGTCTACCTAAGTTCCTGATGCTTATCATGAAATTGCAATCTTTCTTACTTAGCCACTTGACTCTCTGGAATCAATATGCATGTATCATTGCACCCAGAGGAAAAAAAAAGATTATTTTAAAAGTCTCATCCAGTTTTTGGTATAACAATTGAAAATACCATGTTCATTTGAAATATAATATGGGTAAAGTAACTGATAATACTGCAAAAATGTAACTGATAATACTGGGAAAGGGGGAAGTTGTCATTGAACAGTAAGCTAAAATTTTATATATAAATACAACTCACAATACTGGCACACAAATTTAAAATCACACTCAGCAACTGTCTGGAGATTAAAAAAAAGTACCAGGTATGTAGCTAAATGGTACAGTACCTCTGGCTTAATCCACAATACCACAATCTCCAAAAAGAAGGAGAATGAATTCAGGAGTAAAGAAAAACTGAGATACCTATAGAGTATCTCATCCCTCTCCTGGAGGAAAAAATACATGGAGTTGTGATTGTGATGATCTCCTGACTCCAGAATCCATAACACAATCTGAGAAGATTCAGAAATATTGCCACAAATGTTCTCAAATAGAATTTAAAGTAGGGGATGAAGATATTCTATAGAATACTATAGGACTTGCAGGGTCTACTGTTAATATATGGTCCAGTTGACTGGCCAGTGGAGATTCATGGCTGACCTTTCTCAGAAGAAGACACAGGACTGGAGAAACCAAAGATTACACCAGGGATTCTAGCCAACCATTGCCAGTTCCCACCATAGTCAGTGCAGCCAGTTTCAACCAGACTCACCATCCAGTCTCAGGATTTCACTGCACACTCATCATTTACTGTATTTTAGGAACCAAGTGTCCTCTCTATAAATTACACAGTACCTATACAGGAGCAAAAATCAGGTTCACTGACCATAAGTGAGGGAGCCTAGAAATGGATACCCACACTGGCAGGCTTCACACCAGATGGTCAAAACTTGCTTCTCTTTACTGAATACGTGTGGATTGGACAATGCTTATATAAGGGCTCCTGATTGGACACAACTTATGTCATCATATGCTCAATCTGAGCCTAGTGAGTTTTTTGAGTGACAGGAGATAACATCAAATCTAAAAATAAATGATGTCAAAATTGTAGGGTCTTGTCTGTACATTTATTTTTTTTTTCTTTTGAGGCTGCAGCTAATTTAAGGCTAGGTATCCTTGGAGAAGTAAAATCCAGCCAAACCAGAAAAGCATTTGCATTTAAACTTGCATATGAGGCCTTTTGAATTTGTAGATTATATATGTAAATATATTATTTATGGAGGAAAATAATACAGTGACAATCCCGTAAAATTTCAGTTAACTTCTGTTGTATGGAAACAGATTGAGCATTAAAATTATATGAGGTGGAAAGTTAATTATTATTTTAGAATTCATATAAAAATAGTAAAAATTGAATTTTATAGTATAAGTCATAATTTCCACTATGTGAAAATCACCATTATGTATTTAAAATATTCCTAATAAAGTAGATGTATTTTTGGAACAGCACCCTCAAATTGGTGACCACTCTAAATTGGTGACACCAATCTCGAAAAGAATAAGGAGATTCCTTAGAAAACGTGGAAAGGAACCAAAATTGATCCAGCTATCCCACTCCTCAGTTTAGACCAACAAGAGCTAAAAACAGCATAATACAGTGGCATATCCACATCAATGTTCATAGCAAAATAATTCACAATAGGTAAACTATAGAACCAATCTATATGCTCTTCAAGAGATGAATGGATAAAGAAAATATGGTCTATATACACAGTAAAATATTACTGAGCATAAAGAGAATAAAATTATGGAATTGGGAAGTAAATGGATAGAGTTGGAGAATATCATGTTAAAGAAAGTAAACCAATCCACTAAACCAAAGACCTAATGCTTACTCTGCTAAGTGGATGCTGATCCACAATGAGTGAAGTGGGAGGTAGCATGGAAGAAATGAAGAAACTTTGAATAAGACAAAGGGGAGGGAGGTGTTGGTAAATGGTATAGAGGTAAGTAAGATGGTGGAATGAGATGGAAATATTTTGTACACAGAGTTACATGGGTTTTTGTAATTATACTTTCTGTATAAGAGAAATAAAATTTTGTGCTCCACTTGTGTACTATGAAGTGAATTGCATTCTGCTCTAATAGCAAATTATAACAAATTCATAAATTAATTGATTTTTAAAAATTCAGGAAAGAGACTTGCTTTCTCCTAGATCTATACATAAACATATATATATATATATATATATATATATATATATATATATATATATATATATGTTCTATGTATATATATATATGTTCTATGTATATGTGTGTTCTATGTATAACATGCACATATTTAATATATATAATTTATAAACATTTTTTTCATATTATATCAATTTTTTAAATAAATGATAACAGAAGCATTACAATTCTTATTCCATGTATAGAGCACAATTTTTCATATCCCTGGATGTATATAAAGTATGGTAATACCAATTTGTGTCTTCATACATGTACTTTTGATGATGAACTCTATTACATTACACCATCCTTGCTAATCCTTTGCCCCCTATTTTTTTCTTCCCACATTTCTGCTCTATCTAGAATCCATCTATTTATCTCATGCTCCCCCTCCCTACCACATTATGAGTCAGCCTCTTTATATCAGACAAAACATTTGGCATTTTTTTTGAAATTGGCTAGCATCACTTAGCATTATCTTCTCCAATGCTATCCATTTACCTGCAAATGCCAGATATGATTATACACCTAAAAAACTCAAAAAGCTCCACCAGGAAACATCTAGAACTAGTAAATAAATTTAGCAAAGTAGCAGGATATAAAATCAACACCCATAAATCGAAGGCATTTCTGTTTATTAGTGAAAAATCTTCTGAGAAAGAAATGAAGATAACTACACCATTTACAATAACATCGAAAAAATAAGATACTTGGGAAGCAACTTAATGAAAAAGGTGAAAGATTTAAACAAGAAAAACTACAGAACCCTAAAGAAAAAAATTAAAAAATACCATAGAAGATGGAAAGATCTACCTTGCTCACGAATAGGCAGAATTAATATAATAAAAATGACCATGCTACCAAAGCACTATACAGATTTACTGCAATTCTGATCAAAATCCCAATGGCATTCCTCATAGAAATAAAAAAAGCAACCATGAAATTTATCTGGAAAAATAAGAGACCAAGAATAGCTAAAGTAATCCTTAGCAGGAAGAGTGAAGCAGGTGGCATCACTATGCCAGACCTTAAACTAGACTACAGCGCAATGGTAACAAAACAGCATGGCATTGGCAATAAAAAAAAAAAAAAGACTGGTAGACGAATGGTACAGAATAGAGGACACAGAGACTAACCCACAAAACTACAATTATAATATATTAGACAAAGGTGCCAAAAACATGCACTGGAGAAAAGATAGCCTCTTCAACAAACCATTATCTCTCACCATGCAGAAAACTCAACTCAAAGTGTATCAAGAACCTCAGAATTAAACCAGAGACCCTACATCTAACAGAATAAAATGCAGGCTCTAATCTTCATCATGTGGGATTAGGCCCCAAACTGTTTAATAAGACACCTATAGCATAGAATTAAAACAAATAATTAATAAATGGGATGGAATCAAACTAAAAAGTTTATTCTCAGTAAAAGCAACAATTTGTGAGGTGAAGAGAGAGCCTACATCCTAGAATGTTTTTTTTACCCATCACACATCAGAAAGAGCACTAATCTCTAGGGTAAACAAAGAACTCAAAAAGCTAAGCAAATAATGATAATAATAATAATAATAATAATAATAATAATAATAATAACAACAACCCAATCATGAAATGGGCCATGAATCTGAATACAGAATTCTTAGAAGAGAATATACAATCAATCAACATTTTTTCTATATATCTGATTGGTTATGGTGCCCCCTTCAAAAGGCCAAGCATAGCTCTGGTTCAGTTTCTAAGGAAGGGGAATACAAGAAAGAAGTATTCTCAACTCTCCTTTATAAATTATTAAACACAATTTTCTATGTCATTTTCTAAACATAGCTGAACATGGAAAATATTGGCATGAAGCAGAGAACATTTTTATTAGAAACACAGTGTAAAAGAAAGACAAAAAACATAATTATTTGCACCACATTGAACCATAAAAGAAATGGAACCTGGAGTTCAGAAAAGAAAGATTCAAACTTTTATACTTGGGAATGTGGATGACATGGATGCCTAAAGTGAAAAGATTAATACAAGCTTTTGAAAGGAAATTCATGTGAGTGGCATATAATGGTTAACCAATTATAATCTGCACAGTGTCTCCCAGGGCTTTCTCAGCTGTGCACTACAGAACACACAGGTATTCATAGCGTCCATGAAGAGCATTATTCATCTGTACCCTCTAAAATTATTCACATAGTATATGAAAAAACATGTGTATGGATTTTTTGCTGAGCTCGGAGCTGAATTCTGGGTTGGAGACAGGGGAAGGAAATGGTCCAGTTCAGTTCTCCACACCGGTCAGACCACGGAGGAAGCCAGCGGCCACCATCTTGGAGAGCTGACGTCACCATCCTTGTTTTCGACTGATTGCAGCTCTTTCAGCTATAGAACAGGAAATTTCAGGCTGACAATTGTCTGCATCTCGCAGACAAATTGCTCAGACTTAGTGCTAAATAACCCGCGGAAACTGCTTCTTGGAGCCTGCTCCTATCAGAACATGCACCGAGCCCGGAGTGGCGGAGTTCCGGCTCCCGGAGCTGCTCTGGCCCAGGGCTATAGAACCCGTGGAAACTGCTTCTTGGAGCCTGCTCCTGTCGGAGCATGCACCAAGTCCGGAGAGGCCGAATTCTGGCTCCCGGAACTGCTCTGGCCCAGGGATAAAGAACCCGCGGAAACTGTTTCTCGGTCCGGGTCCTGCTGAATACTGTGGAGGCCAGAGGGGCGGAGCAGAGCCACCGCCGGAGCCCGGAACAGGCCCAGTGACCTGCCGGCATGGTAGTCAAGAAACCCCGGAGGCAGCGCTGGCTCAGGAGCCGGCGGGAGCCGCGCGGCGCGGGACTCCCAGCTACCGCTCCCACCAGTGCTGACAACTGAGGTCTCTTGCACCGACTCGCCTTGGTGTGGGACTCACGGCTACCGCTCCCACCAGTGCTGACAACTGAGGTCTCTTGCACCAGATACGGGGGCGTGGCTACCAGAAGGTAAGCAAATTGGCTGGGGGTTCTCAGGCCCAAGCTCTACAAACTTAGGGCCTGAGGGAGGCAAACAAAGAGAGTGTGCCCAGGCACTAATGAAACAGCTGCTCCATGCGTGTGCAAGGTAGGCGGAACTGTGAACACCGACAAAACAGGCCCAGTGAACCGCCAGACACATCGCTCCGGTTGGGGGAGGGGCAGAGCCACCGGGCGCCTGCAAGGTAGGCGGACCCACTACCCACCAGCAGAACAGGCACAGCAATCAACAGAGCGGCAGAGCCACCCCCCCGAGCCTACAAGGTAGGCAGACCTGCGACCTACCGGCAGGTCAGGCCCAAAAACCTGCAGAGGGGCATAGCTGCCCCACGTGCCTGCTAGGTAGGCTGAACCGTGACCACCAACAGAACAGGCCCAGCGGCTGGCCAGACACATCGCCCCGCCACGGTTGGGGGAGGGGCAGAGCTGATGGGAGCCTGCAAGTAAGGCAGACCTGCGAATCACCAGATGATCAGGCCCAGCAACCGCGGAGCGGCAGAGCCACCCCCGGGCCTGCAAGGTAGGCGCACTTGCCACCCACCAGCAGGTCAGGCCCAACAAACTGCGGAGGGGCACAGCTGCCCCACGAGCCTGCAAGGTAGGCAGAACCCTGACCACCGACAGAACAGGCCCAGAGGCCGGCCAGACACATCGCCCCGCCCCGGTTGGGGGAGGGGCAGAGCCGCCGGGTGCCTGCAAGGTAGGCAGACCTGCGACTCACCAGCAGATCAGGCCCAGCAACTGCGGAGCGACAGAGCCACCCCTGGGCCTGCAAGGTAGGCGCACTTGCCACCCACTGGCAGGTGAGGCCCAACAAACTGCGGAGGGGCACAGCTGCCCCACGAGCCTGCTAGGTAGGCAGAACCCTGACCACCAACAGAACAGGCTCAGAGGCCGGCCAGACACATTGCCCCACCCCGGTTGGGGCAGGGGCAGAGCCGCCGGGCGTCTGCAAGGTAGGCAGACCTGCGTCTCACCAGCATATCAGACCCAGCAACCCACGGAGCGGCAGAGCCATCCCCGGGCCTGCAAGGTAGGCGCACTTGCCACCCACCGACAGGTCAGGCCCAGTAACTCTCAGAGGGACACAGCTGCTCCATGCGCGTGCAAGGTAGGCAGAACCGTGACCACCGACAAAACAGGCCCAGTGGACCGCCAGACACATAGCTCCGGTTGGGGGAGGGGCAGAGCCGCTGGGTGCCTGCAAGGTAGGCGGACCTGCGACCCACCAGCAGAACAGGCACAGCAATCCACAGAGCAGCAGAGCCACCCCCCGAGCCTACAAGGTAGGCAGACCTGCGACCCACCGGCAGGTCAGGCCCAAAAACCTGCAGAGGGACACAGCTGCCCCACGTGCCTGCTAGGTAGGCTGAACCATGACCACCAACAGAACAGGCCCAGCGGCCGGCCAGACACATCGCCCCGCCCCAGTTGGGGGAGGGGCAGAGCCGCCGGGTGCCTGCAAGTTAGCCAGACCTGCGACTCACCAGCAGATCAGGTCCAGTGACCCGCGGAGCGGCAGAGCCACCACTGCGCCTGCAAGGTAGGCGCACTTGCCACCCACCGGCAGGTCAGGCCCAGCAATTCTCGGAAGGACACAGCTGCTCCACGCGCGTGCAAGGTAGGCGGAACCGTGACCACCGACAAAACAGGCCCAGTGGCCCGCCAGATACATCACCCCGGTTGGGGGAGGGGCAGAGCCGCCACCAGCGCCTTTTAGGTAGACAGACCTGCAACCAACAGACAGAACAGGCCTAGTGGCCAGCGGAGGGGCAAAGCCGCTGCTCACGCATGTAAGGTAGGCGGACCTGTGACCACTGAAAGAACAGGCCCATCGAAAGTACAGGCACAGCGGCCTCCCGGCGTGGTAGGCACATTGCCTCAATTGAAGGAGGGGCAGAACCACCGCCAAAGCCTGCAAGGGAGACGTTGCAGCTATACAAGAGCAATATAAATATATAGGGGAAAAATCAATAACACAACAGTTTCACCAAGCAGAAAGAAACGCGATCAGTATGAAAAGACAAGGAAAGAAAGGACCACAAGCAATGCAGGTCAATTCAACTTTAGAAGAGGTAACATCTGCAGCAGATGGAATGTCAGATAAAGAATTCAGGATATACATGCTTCAGATGATCTGGAGTCTCAAGGAAGACATTAGACAGCAAAATCAGACAATGAAAGACCACTTTGACCACTTCGACAATAAATTACATAAACAAATCCAAGAAGCAAAAGATCAATTATTCAGGGAGATAGAGGTTATAAAAAACAAATAAACAGAACGTGTTTGTAGACGGCTGGTGTGAGTTCGGGAATAAAGAAATGCTGTTTGAATCTACAAGCTGTGTGGTGACTCGTGATTTGTGCCCGCCATTTAAATCACGTGAATAATAAAAAAAAATAATTCGGATCCATTTTCTCATGAGCGCTCCTCATATATGAAATATGGACATACGCACACACAGACATATAACACAAAACACAAATGTGCAAACAAACGTACAACACATAAGATAATAATAAAGGCCTTGTAGCTTTACCTAGGTGAAATCTCCATTGCAATGTTTAAAAACTCCACAGTTAAAAAAATAAAACTGATCAGAAAAACATTAACCTAGGTTTGTATGAGCTCAAAAAATAAAAATAGAACCTTATGATGTGGAAAAATGCAATAATAAAATAGATATTGAAAAAAACATCCTGGTTAATCACTGTTGCAGATGTAAGAATGGCCAAGTTGGAGTTCTGGATATCAGCTGTTATGGATTTGAGTCAAATCATCTTCTTTTCGATCTGTAGAAATCGTTTTAGTTAGTCTTTCTGTAATCCAAATCGGCTGCTGTTCTCCCTGTGGAAACACACAGACAGAGCCCCGACTCCAGACGATTACTGGGTCAGGACCTTTCCATTGTCCTGTTAGAATATCTTTCCAAAGAACTTTAGGCTTATGCACATTTTTTGGATACATATGCCTTTCCGCAGCACTAAGTCCTGATGAATCCAAATTTAAAAAGTTTAGAGTAAAAAGGGTTATTTTAAGTTTATCTTTGGGGGATATATACCCCTTTCCAATTCCCTCTTTTTGCTTTAATAAGCACGTTTTAATTCTGTCTTGAATGTCTGTATCTAATAGTTGTCTTAGCTTTTTGTATTTTTAATTTGAAATACCTTTACTTGACATTTTTAACCATTTCCTAATTCTTGTCTTCCTACATCTTTTCTAACTTTTTTCTTTTTAACTTTCTATACTTCTGTCTTTAAAGTTTTTCACTTCAAATTTTTAATCTTCTTTATCTAAATATCTTTTATCCTATTATCTTCCCATGATCCTGTTTTTTTTTTCTCCGTCATGAAGGCATCTTAACCACCTTCAATTTAACCATTTAAAGCCTTTTAATTATCATCTATACTGTACTTTTAAATGTACTTTTTCACCACCTACAGCTTTACTCTTTTAAACGAGGCTTAGAATCTGTTTAAATCGCTTTAATGTTAGTTTACATGGCTGCCCTTCAACCAAAGGCCTTTTTTACTCCATTAAGAAGCTTTGTCTCAATCTGCCATGTACAAATACCTTTTTTTTTCTTTCTTTCTTTCTCAAGCTTTTGAAGTAATTTTAGTTTCCTCAAAATCTTTTTAAATGGCATTTTACAACTTTTTACTTTACCACACAGAGATTATCTCACCTAGAAACATTTTTTTAACCTTCCATATTAAAATATATTTTCACATCTTTAATCTTAATCTCTTTTCTAGCCGTTAACCCTTTTTATAAATTCACATTCTGAAACAACCCTTATAAAATTTCTGATTTAGACAAATACTCCACTTTAAGAAGATGAAAGACTTTCATGTTTTTTATGATACTATAATACTGTAATTGAAACCCAACTGAAACTTCTTATACTCTTTGTATGTAAATTACACCTGATAGAATCTTAACATTTAGTAACCTTGTTTCAGCAAAGACATAGACAAAAGCAATATTAAACATTTTTCCATTCACCAATTTATGAAAACACACATAATGGTTAAATATATTACCTTACGGAACTTAATAAGTAAAGAGTACTTGATTTTATATTTAGTGGTTGATATTTTAACACTTTAGCTTTGTAAATTAATCAGATGTCTGTAAAAACCAAGATCTTAGACAAATGTAGTAAACAGAATTAGCCATCTCTTTCTTGTTGAAGAAAAATCCTTCTACAGGATACCATGATGGTCCCATTGAAATATTTAACAACTTCTCGTTTAAAAGCCATGGGCTGCATTTTTGTATTGTATCAACATATGCCCTAACTGTTCTTGGTCTTACTGGGGTGCCTTTTTTCTCTAACAATTTCTCTCCCTCGGAGGTGAACAACTTCAAACCTTGAGTTAACCATTTTCCCCAGTTTGCCTGAGAAAGTTCTAGGAACAGGCAACTTGAAATAAAAAAATAATAAATCAAAAGGAGAACACATTGTTTTTTGAAATGCTCACCCATTCTTTTGCTCTCCTTCAGGGGCTGAACAATTTCACTTACCCCCAAGCTTCAGGCGTTCCCCGTACGGGCCACCAGATGCCGCAGTCTCTGGCTGGGCAGGAATCACGAGTCTCCACACAGCTTGTAGATTCAAACAGCAATTCTTTATTCCCGAACTCACACCGGCCGTCTACAAACACGCTCTGGGGGAATCCACGTTCTCTGCCCAAATCCACTTCTCCCAAATCCACTCCTGCCTAAATCCACTCCGCATGGGCTTCTGTCTCCCAAAATATACTGTCCGACCCTAAGCGCTCAAGAGGAACTCAGCAGCAGGATACGCCCTATTCTAAAGGGGGAACACCCTAATCTCCTATTATGCTAAACTGCCCTATTCTAAAGGGGGAACACCCTAATCTCCTATTATGCTAAACCGCCCTATTCTAAAGGGGGAACACCCTAAACACGGATCCTGCCCTGGTCCTTGAGCAAGGTCACCTTACAGAAGTCCTTCCACTAGACAGCATGGGAGTAAGCTGGCAAGGAATTTGTCATACCTACTTGGCTGATGGCTCCCAGCAAAACTTAAGAGTCATTGGGATACAGGAAGGTATTGAGGTCCAAATCAAAGGAATGAGCAATCTATTCAACGAAATAATACGAGAAAACTTCCCAGACTTGAAGAATGAGACAGAATCCCAAATCCTAGAAGCCTACAGGATGCCGAATGTGCAAAATCATAAGAAATCCACACCTAGACACATTATAATGAAGATGCCCAACATACAGAATAAGGAGAGAATTTTAAAAGCTACAAGAGAAAGGAAGCAGATTACATTTAGGGGTAAACCAATCAGGATAACAGCTGATCTTTCAACACAGACTCTGAAAGCTAGAAGATCCTGGAATAACATATTTCATACACTGAAAGAAAATGGGTTCCAACCAAGAATTGTGTATCCCACGAAATTAAGCTTCAGGATGGAAGATGAAATTAAAACCTTCCATGATAAACAAAAGTTAAAAGAATTTGCAGCTAGAAAACCATCTCTTCAAAACATAATAGGCAAATTATTACAAGAAGAGGAAATGAAAAATGTCAATGAAAACCAAGAGCGGGAGGTAGTACAGTAAAGGGGGGGAATAATCAAAGAGGAAAACAAACCATGTTTAGTAACATAAATAAACAAATATGGCTGGAAGAACAACCCATATCTCAATAATAACACTAAATGTTAATGGCTTAAACTCACCAATTAAGAGACACAGGCTAGTAGAATGGATCACAAAACAAGACCCAACAATATGCTGCCTTCAGGAGACGCATTTGATAGGAAAAGACATACATATACTGAAGGTGAAAGGTTGGGAAAAATCATATCACTCATATGGACTTCGGAAACAAGCAGGAGTGTCCATACTCATATCAAATAAAATAGATTTCAAGCCAAAGTTAATCAAAAGGGATGAAGAGGGACACTACATACTTCTCAAGGGAACCATTCACCAATACACCAACAAGACATAACAATCATAAATATATATGCCCCAAACAATGGTGCAGCTATGTTCATCAAACAAACTCTTCTCAAGTTGAAGAGTCTAATAGACCACCATACAATAATCATGGGAGACTTCAACACACCTCTCTCACCACTGGACAGATCTTCCAAACAAAAGTTGAATAAGGAAACTATAGAGCTCAATAACACAATTAATAACCTAGACTTAATTGATATATATAGAATATACCACCCAACATCAAGCAGTTACACTTTTTTCTCAGCAGCACATGGATCCTTCTCAAAAATAGATCATATATTATGTCACAGGGCAACTCTTAGACAATATAAAGGTGTAGAGATAATACCATGCATCTTATCTGATCATAATGGAATGAAATTGAAAATTAACGATAAAAGAAGTAAGGAAAAATCATGCATCACTTGGAGAATGAACAATAGGTTACTGAATGATCAATGGGTTATAGAAGACATCAAGGAGGAAATTAAAAAATTCTTAGAGATAAATGAAAACACAGACACAACATATCGGAACCTATGGGACACATTGAAAGCAGTTCTAAGAGGAAAATTTATTGCTTGGAGTTCATTCCTTAAAAAAAGAAAAAACCAAAAAATAAATGATCTAATACTTCAACTCAAAATCCTAGAAAAAGAAGAGCAAAACAACAGCAAAAGAAGTAGAAGACAAGAAATAATTAAAATCAGAGCTGAAATTAATGAAATCGAAACGAAAGAAACAATAGAAAAAATTGACAAAACTAAAAGTTGGTTCTTTGAAAAAATAAATAAAATCGACAGACCCTTAGCCACGCTAACGAAGAGAAGAAGAGAGAGAACTCAAATTACCAGCATATGGGATGAAAAAGGCAATATCACAACAGACACTTCAGAAATACAGAAGATTATCAGAAATTATTTTGAATCCTTATACTCCAAGAAAATAGAAGATAGTGAAGGCATCGATAAATTTCTTAAGTCATATGATTTGCCCAGATTGAGTCAGGAGGATATTGACAACCTAAACAGACCAATATCAATTGAGGAAATAGAAGATACCATCAAAAAGACTACCAACTAAGAAAAGCCCAGGACTGGATGGGTATACAGCAGAGTTTTACAAAACCTTTAAAGAGGAACTAATACCAATACTTTTCAAGCTATTTCAGAAAATAGAAAAAGAGAGAGAACTTCCAAATTCATTCTATGAGGCCAACATCACCCTGATTCCTAAACCAGACAAAGACTTTTCAAAGAAAGAAAACTACAGACCAATATCTCTAATGAACCTAGATGCAAAAATCCTCAATAAACTTCTGGCGAACTGGATACAAAAACATATCAAAAAAATTGTGCACCATGATCAGGTAGGATTTATCCCTGGGATGCAAGGTTGGTTCAATATATGGAAATCAATAAATGTTATTCACCACATCAATAGGCTTAAAAATAAGAACCATATGATCATCTCGATAGATGCGGAAAAAGCATTCGACAAAGTACAGCATCCCTTTATGTTCAAAACTCTAGAAAAACTAGGGATAACAGGAACATACCTCAATATTTTAAAAGCAATCTATGCTAAGCCTCAGGCTAGCATCATTCTGAATGGAGGAAAACTGAAGGCATTCCCTCTAAAATCTGGAACAAGACAGGGATGCCCTCTCTCACCACTTTTGTTCAACATAGTTCTCGAATCACTGGCCAGAGCAATTAGACAGACGAAAGAAATTAAAGGCATAAAAATAGGAAAAGAAGAACTCAAATTATCACTATTTGCAGATGACATGATTCTATACCTAGCAGACCCAAAAGGGTCTACAAAGAAACTATTAGAGCTAATAAATGAATTCAGCAAAGTGGCAGGCTATAAAATCAACACGCATAAATCAAAGGCATTGCTGTATATCAGCGACAAATCCTCTGAAATGGAAATGAGGACAACCACCCCATTCACAATATCCTCAAAAAAAAATAAAATACTTGGGAATCCAACTTACAAAAGAGGTGAAAGACTTATACAATGAAAACTACAGAACCCTAAAGAAAGAAATAGAAGAAGATCTTAGACGATGGAAAAATATACCCTGTTCATGGATAGGTAGAAGTAACATCATCAAAATGGCGATATTACCAAAAGTTCTCTATAGGTTTAATGCAATGCCAATCAAAATCCCAATGGCATTTCTTGTAGAAATAGAGAAAGCAATCATGAAATTCATATGGAAAAATAAAAGACCCAGAATAGCAAAAACAATGCTAAGCAGGAAGTGTGAATCAGGCGGTATAGCTATACCAGACTTCAAACTATACTACAGAGCAATAGTAACAAAAACAGCATGGTACTGGTACCAAAACAGGCGGGTGGACCAATGGTACAGAATAGAGGACACAGAAACCAATCCACAAAACTACAACTATCTTATATTCGATAAAGAGGCTAAAAGCATGCAATGGAAGAAGGATAGCATCTTCAACAAATGGTGTTGGGAAAACTGGAAATCCATTTGCAAAAAAATTAAACTGAATCCCTTTCTCTCGCCATGCACAAAAGTTAACTCAAAGTGGATCAAGGAACTTGATATCAAATCAGAGGCATGGCGTTTGATAGAAGAAAAAGTTGGCCATGATCTACATACTGTGGGGTCGGGCTCCAAATTCCTCAGTAGGACACCCATAGCACAACAGTTAATAACTAGAATCAACAAATGGGACTTACTCAAACTATAAAGTTTTTTCTCAGCAAAAGAAACAATAAGAGAGGTAAATAGGGAGCCTACGTCCTGGGAACAAATCTTTACTCCTCACACTTCAGACAGAGCCCTAATATCCAGAATATACAAAGAACTAAAAAAATTAGACAATGAGATAACGAATAACCCAATCAACAAATGGGCCAAGGACCTGAACAGAAATTTCTCAGAGGAGGACATACAATCAATCAACAAGTATATGAAAAAATGCTCACCATCTCTAGCAGTCAGAGAAATGCAAATCAAAACCACCCTAAGATACCATCTCACTCCAGTAAGATTGGCAGCCATTAGGAAGTCAAACAGCAACAAGTGCTGGCAAGGATGTGGGGAAAAGGGTACTCTTGTACATTGCTGGTGAGACTGCAATTTGGTGCGGCCAATTTGGAAAGCAGTATGGAGATTTCTTGGAAAGCTCGGAATGGAACCACCATTTGATCCAGCTATTCCCCTACTCGGTCTATTCCCTAAAGACCTAAAAAGAGCACACTATAGGGACACTGCTACATCCATGTTCATAGCAGCACAATTCACAATAGCAAGACTGTGGAACCAACCTAGATGCCCTTCAATAGACGAATGGATAAAAAAAATGTGGCATTTATACACAATGGAGTTTTACTCTGCATTAAGAAATGACAAAATCATAGAATTTGGAGGGAAATGGATGGCATTAGAGCAGATTATGCTAAGTGAAGCTAGCCAATCCCTTAAAAACAAATGCCAAATGTCTTCTTTGATATAAGGACAGTAACTAAAAACAGAGTAGGGACGAAGAGCATGAGAAGAAGATTAACATTAAACAGGGACGAGAGGTGGGAGGGAAAGGGAGGGAGAAGGGAAATTGCATGTAAATGGAAGGAGACCCTCAGGGGTATACAAAATTACATACAAGAGGAAGTGAGGGGAAAGGAGGAAAAATATAAGGGGGAGAAATGAACTACAGTAGAGGGGGTAGAGAGAGAAGAGGGGAGGGGAGGGGGGAGGGGGGATAGTAGAGGATAGGAAAGGCAGCAGAATACAACAGACACCAGAATGGCAATATGTAAATCAACGGTTCTGCAACTGATGTGATTCTGCAATCTGTATATGGGGTAAAAATGGGAGCTCATATCCCACTTGAATCAAAGTGTGAAATATGATATATCAAGAACTATGTAATGTTTTGAACAACCTACAATAAAAATTAATTTAAAAAATAAATAAATAAATAAATAAATAAAATATTTTTAGGAAAAAAAAAAACATGTGTATGTGGATACTAAATGGCAATTCAGCAGAAAAGAGAAAACTACCCAGAGACAGAATTGTAGAAATTTCTTCAAAGATCATCAATGTTAGCTCCTGACACAGGGATGTCAGTCTGGGGAAATATTATTTTCTCTCCATTTTGAAGAGAGTGCTTTGAGAATACATTTCAGGGGCAACACAAATACTTTTTTTTCTGTCATTTTAAGAAAATCTTCAGAAACAGAGCTCAGAACATAGATTTCTTAGAAGGGTAAATGCCTGGAGATTACAAAATGAAAAAAAAAAACACACACATCAGTGGTCCTGAGTGACTCACTAAGGAAATAAATCTAAAAGGCTTTTTAGAAACTGAAAAGGACAAAAGTAAGTATTTCTAAAAATAAATATGTTCATTAGTTGCTATCTCCACAACATGTCATTAAGTAAACAACAAATTATGTATAAATATTTCTAGGAGTGGCCAAATTTTATTCCATATGATTTTATTTTAAACTCCAAAATCCAGATAATAGAGTTCATGATTCACTGCCAAAAATATTACAGAAAAAAAATTTTAATGAGTGGATGTTTAGTAAATATGTCATTTAACAATTTTATTACCATATAATTTTAAAGAAATTTAATCACTTTCATGCAGCCATAGTGTAGAGAAATTTCTTATTTATTTTTCCTGTAGTAATTAACAAAGATAAGCCCTGGAATCCACTTTAAATAACCTACCTTTACGATCATACAAAAAAATCTATAATAAAAGATGAGGAAAGAAAAATGTCAATTTAAAAAAAATAATTTAAAACTTTTTCTTTTTCTTGAAATCAATCGCTAGCTGCATTTTGAGATTCTTTTCTCATCTTTTAAGCCAAAAAGATATAAAGGACAGAAGTTTGAACTACAAATTTATACATGAGATATGTTTATTAAGTATAAAATTCAAAAACTTTAGAAACTTAAGAAATACAAAATAAAAACCCATCATGGGAAAAATTAAGTAATATTGATAAACATTTAAAACAAATCAATAATCATTAACTCAAAAGGAGTTTAAATTAATATCTATTTGTGGAAACTATTTTGCTATTGAATATACATGATACTCCCCATCACAGAGACTTACTGAAATTAGAGCATATGTGATCATAATAACATATAAGTACTCAATGGTACTCACCCAAAAACTTGAAGCCCAAGGACACGGCTCAATACAATATAGATCATGAAAGAGATAAATAATAATCTGTAGAAAAATTGGTAGCTAGAGCCAGTTACATTCCATAATATATCCAGTTTACAAAAGAGCATAAAACACTATGCATAAATTTTACATAGGTGCCTTATGCAAGTGGTATTTCATATGTGTACATTTTCAGAAACTAAATATGTAGAAATTATGAGAAAATGAAAGTCACAAAAAGCACATAAAAGACTGAATTATACATCCCATGTACAGAGGATAAAACTCATCATTATAAAGATGATAATTTTCTTTCAAATTAAACAATATATCTCACCAAATTTCTATGTACAAATATGAACATATCACATGAAGTCTACTTTTATGTGTATTCTATGAAGCGATAATTTTTAAAAAAATGATAAATAAATATAAGATAGAAGAAAATAGGAGAATAGGCAAAAGGGAACTACTGGATACCTAAGGGGGGCAAATTATATTCCATGTTTTATGGTTATGTCAAAATAAACCTGACTATTAAATACAGCAATAATGCAATAAGCATAAATTTTAAAAATTCATCTTCAAAGTTATATGTAACTTTAGTCAAAAACCTTTTCAATTATAAGAGCAAAAAACGAACTTATCATGACCTACTATTCATAGATATTGTGAAATTATAATATTACAATAATCATCAAAGAATCACAATATAAATAAGATCCCCATATGAACACATATATATGTAAAAACAGTATGCTTTATTGCAATAGAAAATTCTAGATAAATCAAACCATAACAAAAATAATCTCAGCAACTTAGCTAGGGCCTTTCTCAAAATAAATTTAAACCTGTTAGGGCTGTTTATGGGTGAAGAGTCCTTGCTTCCCAAATGCTGAAGTATAACACCAGAGAACTGTGCCAAGGCAGGTTTAGAGCAAAAAGTAGAAGCTTTATTAAAGGACAGTAGAAAAGACTTCTCCCAAGAAGAAAAAGGGGGGCCAAAGAGGTAGAATCCATGAAAGGTATTTTTTTTTAAAACTAAGGTCTTTTTAGCTTTTTTATAGCTAAGGTCTTCCTTCAGCTATCCCTCATTCCTATCACATTCCTGTCCTTTGTTCTGTTATCTTGCAGTGTTGGAATGTAGGTGGGAAGACCCAAAGTGTGGAGGACAGGTGGGCTGAAGGAGTAATCTGGTCAGGAAGGGCTTTTGGATTAGCATCCTCATGTTTGCTGTGAGCTGCTTCATTAAAATTTCCTTGTGATGGGCTCAGGGCCTTGGGGACATTTTCAATTCCCCTTATTCTTGACTCCATCCTCAATATGGTGTTCATTCTTGATCTTACTGGCTATTAGACCCAATTTACCTAAATACACTAACTACCTATCTGTAAATCTGGCTCCACTTCCAAGGATATGGCTAAGTAGTAAAGTATCCCTGAGTTCACCTAACTTTTACAAAATAATAATAATGAAGAAAGTAAAAATAAAAGAATGTCAAAATGAAAATTAGCTAGCCCAAAAGGAAATTAGGTACCATAATGACAAAATGACAGCCCCTCTCCTGCAGGAAAATTGCCCTTGGAGATTTGATTTTGATACTTATTTCACCTGTCAATCTCCAGCATCTGGTAAGACACTGGGCTGCAGGAACACACCTGCCACATAGTATTTTACGCAGATTCTGAGGATGCCCTCTGAGCTTAAGGAAGGCAGCAAAGAGTCTCTGCCAGTGACATGTTCCCCACCTGGTTGGCCAGTAGGACTTAGGACATAGTGGCCCAGTGGAGGACTTAAGCCTGCAGACTCCAGAGACTGCCCAGGGTCCCAATCTGCTAGCTCCTGTTTTCAACACAGCCAGTCTTGTGGTTCCAATAGTCTTCCTCCCCCAGCCTCCCTTGCTAGGCCAATGCACACTCACCATTTCCTGGTTCTCAGAAGTAGGGCTACTTGGGATCCTCAGTTCCTGAATAGCAGAACAACCTGTGACTCTGAAGTATGAGACTACAGATGGCAAAAATGGAGGACTCAGGAGATAAGAAGTGAAAGCCCACCCTCCTACTCCCTGATGACACACAGGATTGGACAGTTCCCACAAAATTCTCTTGATTGGAAGGGACTTCAGATCATGAACATTGGATCTGAGAGAAGTGAGCCCTTTTTTGAGTGACAGGGAATATTATCCAATCCAGGCAAGAATGAGGGCTAGAATCTCAGGTCATTGAGTGCTGTTTTTCTTTTTAATCTGAGAAATGTACCCCAGTGTCTCAGGCTGCTGTTATTTTAAGACAAGGTTGTTTTCCCATAAGTGGGAACTACTTTAAATTTAAACTTACATATAAAGTCGTTTCAGTTTATGAATTACATATGCTTGTATATTATTCAGGAATTAATATAAAATGATGACAATAATTATAAAATTTTATTGACTGATTGATTGATCTCTGTTCTTTTTAGGTGACAGATTGAAGTTTGAACTGGGAAGAAACCCCCTAAAGTAAAAATGCCCAATAAAAACAAGACATAAGGGGCTGGGATTGTGGCTCAGCAGGAGAGTGCTCACCTCCCATGTGCAAGACCCTGGGTTCAATACTCAGTACCACATAAAAATAAATAAGTGAAATAAAGGTATTGTGTCCAGATACAGCTAAAAAAAATACATAAAAAAACCATAAGGTATAAGGTGAGAAACCAGCCTCTACCTCAGAGCAAAGACTGTTGAAGAAAGGGGGCTTGACTCTTGTCCTTGGAAAGACACACAGAGCACTCCTAGGCTCATACTCAACCTGCTGAGTTGTTTATCTACAAATAACAGACGACATCTGCTGGGCCTGGTGTCTGTGACTCAGTCAGGCTAGGTGGGGATCCATAGCAACCCCTTAGCAGCCACCAATCAGCATGAAGCAGGGAAAATTCCTGGGATTCCAAATGACCCTTACAGTAGTTTATGGTGGTTGATAACATTTTGGGAAACCATACAATTCAGCATACACTCCCCTTGTGGCCTAAGCCAGTCTGTTCAAATGAATACCCATCTTGAACTAATTAATCACGCTTACCCAACTTGTTCCCACCAGTGAATGTGCTAATCATGTTTTACAGTTGTTTATGATTTTCCCAAGGTGTGTGATGATTTGCTAAGAGATGCTATGATGTATGTGGGGTTCCTGCCTTCCAAAAGGGTTATAAAACTGCTAACCCTGGGCTCAGGGCCTCTAAGCCACCAGTTGGTTTATGTGTGGAGGACTGAGCTAGATTGCAATAAACATCTCTTTGGTGCTTACATCGATCTTGGTCTCTGGTGGTCTTTTGGGGGTCCCATATTTGAGCATAACAGTCTCTCCTGGAACCCATGGGAAAAGAAGACACCATTCCAGTTCTCTAGGACTGTAGTTTTATAGCACAAAAGGTTGCAAAAGGGGGGTGTCTTGAGAACTTACACGAATAACAGGATTTTCATAAGCATAATACAAATGCAGGTAGTAGGTTAATGGTCTAAATGGTTCAGCACTCAGGGAGTAAATTTAGATAACAACATCAGAATTTATGATGCATCACTAAAGTTTCAGAGTGAGTTGTTATTTGGTCAGGGAAAGCCAGAATTTATGAGTCATCACTAAAGTTTCAGCGAGGGTGGTTATCTCATCAGGGAAAACCAGACATGGATGAGTTCAAGGCACTGGAAGGCATTTCAAGCAAGGTTACAAATCAAGGTAATTTATAATGAAGCAGAAATTAACTTTTCATGCCTTTGTGATGAGATGGCTTCCAGTCTTAAATGAAAATTAGGCTGGATTTTTCACTTGCTATAGCCATAGCTTTTAAAGCATATGTTTCATACTTTAAAAGTATGAGCATTAAATTATTAATATTGATTACTACTAATTTTTTAAAAGACAGAATAAAATAGGAAATTAGATATTTGTTATTAAATGCATAAAAATTTTGATTAATATATTAATAATATGAACATGGAAAATTTTGACAATGATAAGAAGACATTTAATATAAGGGCTTCAATATTATAAGTCCTCATGTTCAATGGGTCATCCTTCAATGATTTTTTCATTTTTTAGGTCATTTTGAATTACACTTCTTCAAATGTTTGTGAAGTTTATAAATTTAAGATTTTGTAATCTGTAAAGTAGAAAAATGGCAGATTTGAGCTTTTTCAAGATTTTAAACTTCAAAGCCACGTGGGGCATCTTAGCACTTATTTTTCATATTTGCACACAGTCCAATTCTATAGAGGAATGAGTTGGAGACATAGTATACTGTCCTGAGAAAAGAGAAACATAGTCTACTATACTGAGAAAAGAGAAATTGCCTTAGGCTATTTCTAAAGCTTTCAACTTTTCTAACTTTTCAGAATTTCTGGTGATTTAAAAAAATTATTTATTTTAACAAATGAATAGTTTGAAATTAATTATCTATCTTTCCTGCATTATTTTTCACTTTCATTGATTTTTTTTAAAAGAAGTAACAGTACAGAATTCCAAAAGTCTTCCATGTATATTTAAAGTTATGATTCCAATGATCAAGATAGAAAGCAGGAGCAAAACATCATCTAGTTTGGTGGTTCTGTCTCAAACTAGAGAGTTACTTATTTCTGCCATTATTCACTAGGTTCCTGAGGTTCCAGAAATCACCAACCAACACAGAGAAATGTCTTTTTAGTTTGTTTCTCACAACCAATTCAAGCTAACATACACTAGTAGCACTATAGTTTCAGATCAAAGTGTGTTTCTAAATAATAAAATATGTATACATAAACATATAAATAGATATAAAATAAAATATAATACTAAATAGATTTTTTTCCTCGATAATCATTTTGTAAATATTTCCCTTTAGACACAGTTCTGGAAACAAAGTGTCACAAGTAAGACATAAATCCTACATTGCTACACAGAGTAATTAAGGCACATACTAAGAGCTTGGTATAAAACATAGAGACAAAAATAACTAGAGAACACCATAGAGAATTATACCTAAGTGCTAAGCAACAAATTCATAGTCTTTAAGTACATGAAGAGACAAGTTATCATAGCAAATTTTATAACTCAGTTGCTGCTAATGTACAGAGATAGAGATATTTATTAAGAGATGGTTTTATGCAGATTTTTTGTTTAAAAAGGGAAAGATCAAATAATGTAGGTGATTCAAACATGAGCAATAATATTTTTCTGCATTCAGTACCTTTTTTGAAGATATATGAATTATAATTAGTTCCAACCAGTAAAATGCAGAAATAGTGTAAAGATAATTCACTGTGAGTAAAACTACTTAAAAAGAGAACCAAAACTTCCATTTTTATCCAAATGTTTATTCCTGACAAAAAGACAGCTTCTTTGAACCATTTCTGTAGATATGATTTTTTGTAATAAATATTTTGGTGATTTTTTTGCATATTACTTAATATATTCATGCTTCACATTTTCTCTTTTGTACTATTTTACTACCTATATTCTGAAAGAAATAAAATTTCTACCTCCTAAACTCTCTTGATATTTGAGAGATCTTTTATATCATTTCTATAATGAATACTGTGCTTTCAGTAAGGAATGACTATTCTTATGCACCTGGCTCATTTACAGGAGTTTTGTTGTGTTCTTTGGTTTTATTTACAGTAAAGTTAAAAAAAAAAGATTAATGTTAAACCAAAACACAAAGTAAAGACCACCAATTTTAAATCAAATTAAATCAAGATTGTATTGTGTAGACAAAAGCTGGCCAGGACTGTCTCTTACAAGACCCCATGCTAGAGATCATCCCCCTGATTTTCAGGAAAATATTTTTACAGCACAAAAAGTTACAAAGGAGGTGGGTGCTAAGGTACTTACAGCTAACAAGATTTTGAAAATCATAATCTAAAGGCAGATAGCAGGTTAAGGATCTACATGGCTAACATTTCAAGGGAGGGAATAAATTCAGCTCCAGACTTAGAATATATGAGCTGCCACTGAGATTTAGAGAGAATTTTTATTGGGTCAGTGGGAGCCAGAATTTATGAGGCACCAGTAAAGTTTTAGAGAGGGTTGCTATCTGGTAAGGGATAGCCAGGCATAGGTGAATTCAAAACACAGGTAGAAATTGCAAGCAAGTTTAAAACATCAAAATATTGTCAGGCCAAAGAGAAATTTTAGTTTTCTTATAGAAAACAGAAATAAACTTTTTACCTCTGAAAGCTCTAAGGGAAGATTTTATTTTTTGTATTTTCTCACATCTAATGGCTTTTGGCATTCCTTTGTTTGTGAGCATAAATGCTTCTCTTCTGTGTTCACGGGGCTTCCAAACCAAACAATATAGGTAAGCCCTTCTCATAGGGAAGATGTTGCTAACATAGCAAGTAACTACGTTTTAACCCACAAGGTTTGACAACCATATTATAGGATATGAAAGACCCTCCAATATGCTTGTTCTTCCAACCATTGTTGGCAAAGATTTACAAAAGTCAATTCATTGCACAGAATGAGTGAGGTGGATCTCTGCTCTGCAGTCCAGAACAGGAGGTAAAAGATCCCCCAAAGAGAGTTTAGACTGGGCTTTACATGACATAGCTGACAAAATCCTAAAAACAAGAGAAAACATAAATTCAGAGAGAACCATACCCACATAATTTCATTTGACAGAATCAAATTCATTAGAGGAACAGATGACCGAGGCAAATCTAAAGGGATTTAACTATATTTTCTTTTTCTAAATTGCTATTAATGTCTCCCACAATTATAGAGTTCTGGATCTCCTCAGTTATTACTTTATCATTACCTTCAACCTACAATGCACGAGGCATACTGAATTTACCCTACTCATGTACTTATCACTTTTTTTTGTATAGAAATGCATATTAATATGAATATATTTTTCCCACATTTCTAAGATTCTACCCTGAAAATTTCTGTGACATCACTTTCCTGAAATGCATTTTCATTATTTCATGTCAGTTAATCTAAGTATTCCATATCATGTGTTGGAAAAGATGAGACCACCCTAAGGCCCTTCTTATTTGACTATTTATGAACTATAATTAAAGGTCAACCTCAGTACCTCCACAGAACTTATGTCTCATTCACCTTTCTCATTCATAGTGCTTTATTTTTAAGTAGGTAGCAGAAATTTTATTTTGAAGAAGAGTAATGATTTAAAGCCATTCAGTGTACTTTAGAGGATCCCAAAAACCTATGTTTGTGGTTCTTAAACAACCTTACCACACTGAAAGACCTGGATTATACTCCAGGTTGGACACTGATACTATGCTTCCAATGGAAATGGTTTCTTGGTTATGAATATTGTCTTTCCCTTTCTTCTATAGTCTTGGAAATGTGTAGATTGTGTGAAGTTTTAGAATCACTATTTTCAACACACTTAGCATGGACCCATTTGATAATAGAAGACATCTATATTCTGAAAAAAAAAGGCCCTTCACCAAGGCCTAAAGAAGTGATAAAATAGTCTCTGGAAAGAAATAACAGTCATCCATTAGATTATTTTTAAAAAATACTAAGAATAAGTTTAGTTAGTAATGCATTACTGTACTAGGAAAAGTGATATAAATGCAATTTCAATTTTTAAAGTTGTTTCTGATTACTACAAAGAGAGTATAAAAAGCTGGTTACATGGGCTGGAGTTGTGTCTCAGTGGTAGACTACTTTGCTAACATGTGCAAAAGCACTGAGTTTGATTCTCAGCAATACATATAAATATTATTTGTTTTATTTTTTAAATACATGACAGCAGAATGCATCGTAATTCTTATTACACATATAGAACAATTTTTTCATACCTCTGTTTGTATATAAAGTATGTTCACATCAATTCCTGTCTTCATATTTGTACTTTATTTTTTTAAAGAGAGAGAGAGAGAGAGAGAGAGAGAGAGAGAGAGAGAGAGAGAGAGAGAATTTTAATATTTTTATTTTTTAGTGCTCAGCGGACACAACACCTTTGTTTGTATGTGGTGCTGAGGATCAAACACTGGCCGCACGCATGCCAGGTGAGAGCACTACCACTTGAGCCACATCCCCAGCCCCATACATGTACTTTAGATAATAATGTCTATCACATTCCACAATCCTTGCTAATCTTTACTCAACACTCCTACACTGGCTACTTCACATAAACTGCCTCAGGGATTTAATGCAGTAATCAAAAAATTTTCTGCAGCCTATGCAGTTCTGTTGGAATGGCTATTATAAAAAACTAAAATTGTCATGCATGGTGGCATATGCCTGAAATTCTAGAAGCTATGGAAAATGAAACAGGTGAATTGTTAGTTCAAAGACAGCCTCATTAACATAACAAGGCTACAATCAACTTAATGAGAGCCTGTCTCAAAATATAACATAAAAAAGAATGTGGATGTATCTCAGTGATATGCAACTCTGGGTTCAATATTCAGCACCAAACCATACAAAACCAAGCAAATATCTCATAATTAATAGGGATTCCACAGTACACAAATATGTAAAAATGTTGGTGACATTTTTAAATACATTTAATAAATATATTTTAAATAAATTTAATAAATATCTTTTATAAAAGGGTTAAGATTCTTTAAAAGCCCTAAACAAAAATGCACATAATCCACTAGTAATAACTTGGGGTAGAAGTGCAAGGTCGTACATGCCTGTACTCCCAGTGGCTTAGGAGAATAAGAGGTAGAAAACTAGGGGTTTATTCTCAAGTTAAAGACCAGCCTCAAGAACTTGGCAACGTCCTAAGAAACCCAGTGAAACCCTCTATCAAAAATCAATCAATAAATAAAAGTGTTGGAGATTGGGTATGTAGCACACTGGTAAAATTCCCTGGGGTTAATCTCCATTATTTAAATAAATAAAAAAAATATAAATAATAATTCTTGGTAAAAAAAAATGCCATACAATCTGCTAATAATAACTCTGGGTATATATGTAAAAAATTTGGAATCCTTTTGCTAAATATATTGCCAAACATCTATTTTTATTGTAACTTTATTCACAGTATCTAATAAAAGGAAACAAATGAAGTACCTTTTAGATAGAAAGTATATCAGAAAATGCCATCCAGTTGCAATGCATCCAATTAGTCCATCCCTTCAGAAGCTACATACTTAAAATTCAAACTGGTCCCCAGAATGCAAGACTGAGATAGTGGTGTTTTCTAAATACTCCAAAAAATTTGGAATCTCTGAGAACCTTGTTTCAGATATTCTAAAACTCAGAACTAGGTTATATGGGAAGTCAGAATGAGTGTGTGGGTGCAAGCCTGTAATCCCAGTTTCTGAAGAGGCTGAGAAAGAGTTATCAGAAGTTCAAAACCAGCCTTAGCAGAAGCGAGGTGCTAAAAAACTCAGTGAGATCTTTTCACAAAATAAAGTAAAAAACAAAACAAAACAAAAATACTGGGGATTTGTCTTAGTAGTGTTTATGAGTTCAACCTCCAATATCCCCAATAAAATATGTTCCAGGGGGCTAGGGCTGGAGCTCAGTGGAGCTCTTGTCTGACACATGTGAGACACTGGAATCAATTCTCAGCTCCACATATAAGTAAATAAAACATAAGGTCTATCAACACCTTTATATATATATAGTACCAAGATATTGACATGGACTTTGATCTAATTTGCCTGTACTTTAGCCCTTAAGATTGAAGTTGGCAAGGCATAATGGTGTATGCCTGTAATATCAGCTGTTTACAAGACTGAGAAATAAAATTAATGAATTCAAAACCAGTCTCATCAATGGTGAGGCACTAAGCAACTCAGTGCAACCCTGTCTCTAAGTAAAATACAAAATAGGGGTACGAATGTGGCTCAGTGGTAGAGTGCCTCTGACTTCAATCCCTGGTTTCTCCCCCCCAAAAAATGGGACTGAGTAAATAGCTCAGCTTGTAGAGTGCTTGCCTTCTAAGTATGAGGCTCAAGGGTCAATCCTCAGTACAGAGAGTGAGTGAGAGAGAGAGAGAGAGAGAGAGAGAGAGAGAGAGAGAGAAAGATTGAACTTGCATGTAATTTAAATTCAAGTTAGTCCCACTTCTATTTTTTCCTACCACACCAGAATAAAAGCGTTTCTTGAAATGTTTGGAATGTTTCTGTGGGTTATTTATTAATTTATTTATTATTTACTTATTTTTATTTGGTGCTGAGGATCGAACCTAAGACCTTGCATGTTATAGGTGAGTGCTCTATCACTGAGCCACAACCCCAGCCCCTTCAGTAGGTTATTTTAATGAAATGGTCTGACAATAAATAAGTAAATAAACAAATTAATTAATAAATAAATACACCCTCAACTGATGACCCATTACAGTTTTTAAAAAATTTTTAAATGGGACACATAAACCTCATTTAGAAGAGATTCATTCTTTTAAATGTCACCTAATATTATTCTGCTTTTTTCTCATGTGAAAATCTCAGAATGATAAATGAAAATCTTTTAAAAATGCCCTCCAGTTCTTGAAGAAAAACATTATAAATTATGCATACATTTGAAATAAAACATGGGGAAAGAATGATTAATAATGCTGAAAATGAAGTTTTTAGATGAACCAAAATTTCTCAGTTTTCCATGAATCTGGGTGCTTGTTTCATAAATTTTGAAGAAAAAAAAATTATTTAAGCAAGAAGAAACAGAACGGACACCATGTTGTATGAGGATTGATATCAGAAAAAAAATCATTTTTGTGTGCCATCTTAGAAGTTTACTGATGGTTTTGGGCAGAACATGGAGCATAATGCATTTAAAATAGGCTTTGGAAAAGGCATCCTGACTACCATATGGGTTCACTTTTATTCTTTCTGTGACCCATCCTTTTTCCTTCAAATTCAATAAGGAATCACTCCTGGGACAAAGGACTTTGTAGAAGGTGTTCCCACAAGTGGGATTCAAGGTCTTTTACTTTTGAAATAGGCCTTAATGGTGCTCATTAACATCTTTCAGTTAGCCACCAGGTGTCTTTGAGTGAGGCCCATTATCTGCATTACATGGTCATTATTAAACTTATTCTCTGTGAACAGAGAACCCTAGTTTTGGATATGTGAACAGAGAGTTAGAAAACTAGGGGTTTATTCTGAGACCTATGGAGAGATAAGCTGAAGTTCTGGATTTCAGGTTTTTGTTCTGGTTTTGAGATACTGCTTCTGCTACATTTAAAAATCTCAGGACTCATGAAGAGAATGAGTTAAACGCCAGCATCATCAAATGTGTGAGGCCCTAAAAACTTCAAAGTGACCCTGTTTCTAATTAAAAATATTAAAAAAGGATGGGAATGTGAATCAGTGGATGAACACCTCTGGGTTGAATTTCTGGTACCAAAAAGAAAACAACAAACAAACACGCACACACACAAAAAAATAATAAACAAACAAACAAACAAACAAACCCTCAAGAGTAACAAGCCCTAAAATCAGCAGCCTCTCTCATGCTTGAATACAACAAATGTAGTTGTGTTTCTCTCCTGGTAATTATCTCAGTCTTCACTATGCATTCTGGAGCCATGCTGGAATCATGGGACATGGAAGCCCACAAAGGGCTTTAGAAAAAAGCTGGAAACACCTTACAATTATGGAACAAAATGCCCAGGTTTTCAACTGCTGATCTAAGCCTCACTAGACTAGTCAGAGGGAGGTGAATGCTAAGTTACCACAGAGAGACCCTCTGACCACAAGACTCTGGAGAGGACCATGAGGACTCCCTAGCTATGACTACCAGTTTCGACCATTGCCACTTCTGTCAGCTTTAAGCCACCTTCCTAACCAGTCTCAAGATAACAAGGCACACTTACCATTTCCTGGCTCTCAGGGTTCTCAGTGTTCTCCCTGTGATTTGTTTTCAGTTTCTGCATAGCACAGACACCTGGGCTTGGGTCCAGAACAGAAGCCTACAAAAAGATTGAAAAAATGGTGGGCTTCAGACACCAAGGGAACAGAAGATTGTGGACGCCCTCCCCCTCATCACCAGCTGCATGAGGGTTGGACAGTTCTCACCTAAGAGACTGATTGGTCAAGGCTTCATGCCCTGCCTCCAACCTGAGCCAAGTGGGTGCAGAATCAAAGGCTGAATGACAGGCTGCTCCATTGTCACTGTTAAAAGACTATAGATCAGGGCTGAGGATATAGCTTAGTCAGTAGAGTGCTTGTTTTGCTGATTAAGGCCATGGATTCAATCCCTTGCACTACACACACACACACTCTCCTCCCCCCCAAAAAATAAGTAAAGGACTTTGGGGACTAGGGTTATGGATAAGAGGTAAAGCACTTCTCTAGCATGCGTGAGGTACTGGGTTGAACACCCAGCACTGCATTAAAAAGCCACCCAAGAGAGGATGTGGCTCAAATGGTACAGCACTCCCTGGCATGCGGGTGGCCCAGTTATGATCCTCAGCACCCCATGTTGTGTCCGCCAAAAACTAAAAGTAAATATTAAAAAAAAAAGCCAACAAACAAACTACTAATGACATTTGCCAAGAATGAATGAGAACCAAATCTAGATGAATACTCTGACCTCCGTCTCTATATTTATGTGTCAATAAGCAAGAAGGTAAACTTCTCTGTGTCTAATCACTAAAATAAGGGGATAGTGATCGTTTTCTTCAGTGGGAAGTGATTAAAAATCATTATTATGTATAAAGTACTTTAAAGGTGAAAAATCTATTTTGGACATGTATAATGATTTTGGACATGTATAAAAATATTGTATAACTAACAATAATTTGTAATTTTATTATATAGTAGTTAATAAGAACCACAGAGATGCTATACCTATAAAGAACAGTCATTCTTTTCCTTTAATGAAAAAGAAAACATCACCATAGTTTGAACTTATAGTTATTATGAAGCTAGTCATACTTAAAATTGTTTCTCCATTCAGTATTACTATTTCAACAATGTTTGTTAGTTTATTTTCACCACATTATGGTGTTTCTTTTTTTTCTTTCTTTTTTCTCTTTTTTATTGCTTGTTCAAAACAATAAAAAGTTCTTGACATATCATATTTGATACATTAGATTCAAGTGGGTTATGAACTCCCATTTTTAGCCCAAATACAGATTGCAGAATCACATTGGTTACACATCCACATTTTTACATAATGCCATTAGTAACTGTTGTATTCTGCTACCTTTCCTATCCTCTACTATCCCCCCTCCCCTCTTCTCTCTCTACCCCAGCCACTGTAATTCATTTCTCTCTTTGTTTTTTTCCCATTCCCCTCACAACCTCTTATATGTAATTTTGTAAAACAATGAGGGTCTCCTTCCATTTGCATGCAATTTCCCTTTTCTCTCCCTTTCCCTCCCACCTCATGTCTCTGTTTAATATTAATCTTTTCCTCCTGCTCTTCCTCCCTGCTCTGTTCTTAGTAGCTCTCATTATATCAAAGAAGACATTTGCATTTGATTTTTAGGGATTGGCTAGCTTCACTTTGCATAATCTTCTCTAATGCCATCCATTTCCCTGCAAATTCCATGATTTTGTCACTTTTTAGTGCTGAGTAATACTCCACTGTGTATAAATGCCACATTTTTTTATCCATTCATCTATTGAAGGGCATCTGGGTTGGTTCCACAGTCCAAATATTGTGAATTGTGCTGCTATGAACACTGATGTGGCAGTATCCCTGTAGTACGCTCTTTTAAGGTCTTCAGGGAATAGTCCAAGAAGGGCAATAGCTGGGGGAAATGGTGATTTGACCCAGATTTTTTCAATCAAAAATTCTCAAGTATAAATCATCTACTATGACTGTTTAGCCTAAAGCAAGATACTCATTGAATACAGTATAAGAAGAAAGCCATAATTTTGTCAGAAAGATAACACTTGTAAATTCAGGTACTATCTATAGTTACTTGCTTGGTTAGGTATCTAATTGTTACTATCTATAGAAACCAATCAATTGAACAAAAGTTTCAGGCAATTAATACCTGAGTAAAATAGTGCTTTTGTTTATGTAGTAATACTAAGTTTATTTATCTTTCTTTTCTTACAAGCTGAACATAGCATCAAAACCCCAATCTCTCAATATACAGGAATTTAACCAAGACTTTTTACTGAACAACCAATTTATTCAGTTAAGTGAGTTTAGTGATTGCTGCCTGAGCCAAAATGTTTTTTCTCTGCATGCAAATCTGGGTCAGCTTCATGTAACATAAGGTCAAATGATTATAGGAATCCTCAAAGTTCAGCACTGCAGAGAAACAGCATGAATAATTTTCTTTCAAAAATGTTAAAAACTGATGTTACCAATCTACCATTGCATTTATTGAAAATCACAATGTTTTACCCAGGAGACATCTAATTTTCTGCACCACAACTCACTTTAAAAGGCTCCAGTGTAAATTCATTGCAGAATGTATTTCTAGGTAAATAAATAATTTGACCCATGTATGGAATTTTTGAATAGATGCCAATTAAACAGGAGAGAAGAGCTGAAAAAATAAATTGTCATTTTAATTTTAAAGTAGTTGATCTTGAGCTATTACCATTGACAGTAGTTATAGTGTCGGGCCATTTCTCTATTGAGGGCTCTTAATTTGTGAAAATAGTATCATACTATCAGCACAGTAGAAAACACATCTTTTGAATTCTCTAAGGCAAAAAATGTATTATTTTCTCAAGTTTCTTTGAGTGAATAATTGTCTCAAAAAAAATTTCTACTCTAAAATAGTGCTATTATATAGTCTTGCTCAATCCACTGTTTTCTCAATAGACTGAAAACCATTACATATTGTTAGCAGTCTTACTTCAAAATTCCTTTGGTAGTATTCCTGAAAAATATGAATACTGAGACCTTTTACTTCCTACAGGGAAATCCTCTTCCATCATCTTATAATCCTAATAAAGAGTGGAAAGAAGTATCTTGTTTTCCAAGTTTTTATGCCTATATATGTTTGTATACAATTATATATAAAATTCTTTAAAGTAATTTATATATATATATATATATATCTCCACACATTGCCTACATAAAAATTACTTTAAGGATAATATGTTTAATATACCTGGAGAATTTAACTGCAATGTGGTCTCTTGTACATCTATTCATGTAGCTGGTTTCAGTGGTACACGCCAGAGTCTTGGGATGCTGAGGCAGGATGATTGTGAGTTCAAAGCCAGCCTCAGCAATTTAGCGAGTCCCTCAGCAACTCAACTCAGTGAGATCCTGTTTCTAAATAAAATACAAAAGAAGGGCTGCGTATGTGGATCAGTGGATAAGCATCACTGGGTCCATTCCTTGGTACCAAAATAAATAAATAAATAAATAAATAAATAAGGAATGCATTCCTGCAATCATGTAGGCATGCATAATGCATAAGTACATGGATTCAAGTTTAAACAAAAATAAACATGGTAAAATTTTACTAAATTCCAATAGTTGGTAAAAAAAAAATTAAAGAAACTAAGTGTTAAAATACTTACATATTTACTGGAATACCATGAACTATTATCAATTATGTTGTAAACATTGACAATATGAACATTTAATAAACTATAATGTTATCAGAAAAAAATATTTTTTAAACATTACACTTAACATTATCACTTGCTATATAATAACAGGGAGGCATCATTTAATCTTAATGCCTTCACATTTTAGGGTCTAAGTTTTAGATAGAAGAAGACCATCACTAGTCTTTGGCTATGTGGGCCTACAGATACCTAATGTTAAAAAATCTACAGAATTTACAGTTATTGAATGAATTAATTTGGGAGTATTATGACTATGGGTAATTAATTTTTTCTTTGATTTACCTTTTTTTATAGACTTCACAGGATGTTCTACTTTTATAATAAGAATATTCCCTTTCAAAAAAATTTTAATACAATTAAAAGTAAATTAAGACTTGGAATAGATTTAGTTTTTAGTAATCAAAAAAAAAAACTTTGGGGCTCAGAAGAGAATAGTGTACATGGGTTGAAAGTTTGCATTTTAGAGTTATGCTTTTCTGAGTCTGAATTCTATCTCTGCCTCTCCTACTTAACAAGGAACACAGCTCTCTAGAGAATGGTGTTGTAAACCTCAAATACAATAGTGCTTGCAAGGTACTTGGCACTCATAGTTAGTTTCAAAGGATAGTTGCTTTTATTATTACCTTAAAATCTAATTTTAATAAAATGAACAACCTACAAACTATTAGACATTTCACACTTTGTACTCCTTTTGAAAATAAAATATTTCTAAACCTTTAACTCATACTTGGACCTGGGAAAATACTCCCTCAATTTATATTGTATTTTCCACTTAACATATTATTCTAGGGTAGTGAAAAAGGCAACCAGTTCTCATGGCAATGACAAACATGTCTACCTGGAAGTCATCTTTGATACTGGAAACTTGAAACTACTCATTCCTTTAAATAAGAAACACAACCCTTCATTTGAAATACTAGTTATATTATACTCACAAACATATGGACAAAAGTGTTAGGGAATAATTGGTTGTGGTTGTTTTTCCTTTTCTGTGAAGGTGAGGATTAAACCCAAGGCCTTACAATTGCTAGGCAAGTGCTCTACCACTGAGGTATACTCCCAGTCCCAAATATATGTATTGCATACAATCTCTTTAAAAAATCTGTTATGTACGTCATTAATAACAAAATATGCTTATTACAAGATGAATTTTTTTTTCAGAGTAGAAATTAGAAATTTATTAAAGGACAGCAGAAAAGACTTCTCCCGGAAAAAGAAGGGGACCCAAAAGGTGGGAATCCGTGGAAGGGCTGTTCTTTCCCCTTTTTATAGTTTTGGTGATGGAATATAGGTTGAAGGGGTTAGGACACAGGTGGACCCAATTATCACTTTTTGGGATGGGCTTATCATTTCTCTAGTATGGGCTATCTCCAAATCTGTTGGGGGCTGTTTCCTGAGCTCCATTTACATTTCTTTGAGGTGGACTTTAGCCTAGGGCCTTTTCAGGACTTCATTAGCATTCCATGAATTGTCCTGCGTTTTCCCTGAGTCATTCCCAGCATGGCCTCCATTTTAGATATCACTCGATATTAGACCCAATTTACCTAAATACACTGACTACCAAACTTTAAATCTGGCTTCATTCTCCCCTCTAATTTGTGAACTCCTTACTGCTGTAAGCAAGGGGGGCGAAGAAAATCTTTCTGGCTTCTTCAGGCTGAAAAGGGACGGTGTGGGGCAAGCAGTTTGGAATCTCCGTTTAAAAATCGGGTCTATCGAGTGGGTCCATGATAGAAGTCTGATTGAGAAGTAATAGACTGGAAGGCCATTTGAGTGATGGGTGGTCTATAAGAGAAACAAGAATTCATTAGTACTGGAACCAGATTGATGCAGCAATAAATCCCATAGCACAGGAATATGCCAATGAGTATGATGGCAAAGACAAAGACTAACAATGTTTTCCACCACGATGTACCAAGGACCAGGAGCTAAGATATTGTTTCCATGACAAAGTTGCTGAGGACATGGCTTCTATCTGAGCATGTAAATCTTTAAGGATATTTGTCGCATTGCCAGAATTGTCAGGGGTGTAAACACAACATTTAATTTTTAGGGTTACAGATGTCCTTTTCCTTAAGATACAGTTTAATAACTTAATGTCATCTGAGCTTGCAAAATCCTTTTACTAGTATGACCTCTGTGTCTAATAGAGAAATATTTATTTCTGTTACTTAGTGCTGGATAACCATACTAGCAAACATTAAGCCTACCTGCATAGGTTAGAAATAAAGGCCTTGAACTAAAAACTACTCTGGCAGTTTCTTTTGATAGTAATCAGGCATTCCTGTCTGAGAATCTCTTTTGAAGCCTCCTGTTTACTTATTTAAGGAAGTTACATTTAACTATTATTTTATTTAAAATGCCCAGGAATCGCTGTGTTTTGGCTTTGACTGTCTTTGCTAAGTGTTTAAGATGAAGCAAGTCAAACTGACTTTTGTTTCTATCTATTGTTAACAGTCAGCTGAGTTTCCTTGGGAGTCCTCAGGAACTTGCAGCAGCTTCTCAGATCTGCTAGTGCCATTTGTGCTAGGATGGGTCCAGGCCTTGCTTGACCATGTGGCTTCCCTCGGAAGCATCAGGGATGTCTCCATTTTCTGATGACCCTCCTCTTCACAGCAAATGCACTGATTGGCATTCTGTCCTCCACTGGTCTCATTAATCTCCCTGATCGGGAGGTAATGTGGCCTAGAGTTGCAAAGCTCTTTGGAAAAGTCCCCTATCCCCTGACTCAGACTGACTCAGAGGGCAAGAGCCAAATTTTTAATTTTAAAACTTAATCTTTTATTAGTTCAATATTTATTTCCAGATAATCATATGAATAATTAAATCATGTATGCTAATTTTACGATATGCAATGTAAATAAATTGAATCATCTTCCAGAATAATTAAGATAAAATCCCTTTGCATAATAGCAATTTTTACCATCCAAATATCTAAAATAATAGCTTTCTTCAATTTCATACCTCTTAGTTAATAAGTAAGCTCATGTGTTTTTAAATAATACTTAACCTTACTGATTGAATATAAGTCAAGGAAAAGTAGGATCTTTTAATTTGGCAACAGGAAGGAAACATTTAAAATTTAAAGCAAATAAAGCTTTTTAAAGTATTTCTTCAAAATTTCCCAAAATCAATATTACATAAGGTAAAATTTTTATCTTTCTGTTCTCCAAAAAATACTAGTTCATTCTTAGTTACATTATACCCTAAAACAAAATCCTGATTCAATGAAATATGTATTTTTATCTTTAAGTGTTCTAAAATGGTAAGATATTTCTTACTGTTCATATAACTGGAAATATAATAATTATGCTTAAACATTTTCACTTTAGATTCTAGATTATAATATCTTGTATTTTCAAAAACTCTCCTAGTAATTGAATTTCTACATTTATCTCAGTTTTTAAATACACTTATTAATTAGTAATTCATACTTTAATATGTAGCATGTTATAATGAATTAAATGCTTAAAAATTACAAGACAATGATAGCGAGGGTATTTTAAATGTTCTAAAGATTAGTATCTCCCATTTATATTGCTTTGCTACATAGTTTATAAAATGGAATTGGAGACTCAATATAGCAGAGTGAATCTGTGCTACCTCATCATGCACAGATTTTTCTAGCTTCATAAATGACATTATGATCTTGGATTTGGATTTCACCTTTCTGTGTGCTAAAGAACTACATCTTGGGTTAACTGAATCTATTTCACAAGACTGTTGGAAAAAAAATTTCAAAGTGGCTTTATAGAAATATACTAGACAAATTTAAGATATAATCTATTAGAACTTAATTTTCTTTATTTCACAATGTTACATTACTGGAACTCATATGCCAAAATGCCCCAAGACAATTGATACAAATCCACTGAGAATATCACATTCAGAGAACTGTAATTACTGGTTAGTAATTCAATTTTCCTAAGAGGCAAATACTGGATCACTTGCTCTCCCAGAAAAAGAGAAAGGAAAAAAAAACAGTTTTAAATGAAACTTGAATATGTAACTTGGACATTTTACAAAGTAGTTCATATTTTTTAGTTGTAATTTCTTCATGGATATGAACTTGATCTTCAGAGATAATATCCCTTATAAGCTCATCACATTTATTTCTTTCCTAAAACATACAAAAACAGAATCACTTAAGTATTTAAATTCTTAATCTTTTTTTTCTATTAGAAATATGTCACTACAAAGAAACACATATTAAGCTGCATACTCTTAAGTACATATTATATCATTATGAAAAAGCATTTATTTTTCTCTTGCAAATTTATTATGTAAAGCCTAAAACAAAACAGCATTAAAATATTTATTTACAATAACTCAGGACCTTTTCTTAAGTGTATTCTTAAGTTCTTAAAAATTTCTTAAATCATTCTTTATCTTTAAAGATTTGTGAATATATTTAGCTATAATTAGAGAAGAATTTAATTTTGCTTTATAAAGTTTATGGAAATAATATCATCTCATAGGAAGGCTGGAATATTTTAATATCTGTCTGACTTTTGTTGTGTGTTTTCTGCATCTGCAAAGGTAAATGTAACTCAATAGTTTTTGTTTTATAAGCTAGCAATGAATTTGTAAAATTGGAGAGAACATTAAGTGTATTTCATACAAAAAAATAGTTTTAGATCCCTACATATTCTGGACCCTTTATCATGTAGTTTTTGTACTTTGGACTTTTCAGATATTTCTATTCCATATGATGGTTCAGTCAAATGTGAAACTTCTTTGAAATTCAAGGTATTTAATGATTTCTTCTATATAAAATATTTTCTTTTGAAAATTTTACATACCATTATCAAGTCTGAAACCAAGGTTGTAATTTTAAAATGGGAATGAATACTTTATGTTGAATTTATTATCCCACAAAAATAATAATGCATAAATATCATGTTTAAACAATCATGGATAAACCTTCTGTAAATGCAAATCTTAATGTGTCTATACATTGGGAGCACACTCTCTCTCTTATAAGAAACAATACAGCAAATGCAGAGATTTTCCTATACAAATCGAGACATGCCTAATTGAACAGTGAGAAAGTCTCAGGAGATGTCTTCCTAAAATATCATCTGTCAAGAAACTTTAGTTTTAAAGACTGGAATCGAAAGATCTCAGGCCCACCAGTGAGGAACTCATGTTTACATAGATCTGTGCCTGACAGTTGACTGGGTGTAAGAGCCAGAATTCAAGATAGGCCCAAAGAGGAGCAGATTCATATTTCTGAAATCTCCTCTCTCCTTGACAGAAAAATATTTATATGTAACTTGATATTGTCTATAATGTCATTTCCATATACCTTTTGAAAAAGATACCACCAGGAAACAACTAAACATTCTATAATACATTTCTCTGTTTTTTTGCAAAAAGGTGAATTCACCTTCCCATGGCTTTCTCAAGATCATAAATAAAAAGCACTGCATGAGAATACACAAAGAAAGCAAAGTAAACTAAGGACAAGATGAATTTCCTGTCTATATTCTTCATGGTGGTAATTTCTTAAAATATAATGATGGAATTGTTTAGTTTCATCTTTAAGTATTGAAATTGATGAAAAGAATTTGACAACACATAAAAATATGTAAGCTAGTATGTGACTAGAGATTGCCATGTAAACTAAATGAAATGATTAAATGTAAAAATGAAAATGTAACAGGACTTACATAGTCTTTGTGTTTTAACAAATTACAATTTTCATTTTGGGTATATGTGGATATTATTGTACGTGTACCTTAAAAACATAAATTTTCTGATGGCAGACCATTAATTGGGTCCAATTCACTCTTAACATGAATTGTAAACTCTCTATTATTCAATCTTCCCTCAATCTGATAGCTGTGAACTCCCAGGTTATCATGAGTATGGCTAAGATGCACTGTGCAGTGCTCATTCAACAATTTGCTGCTGTGGTGCTTGAGTTCCTGTGGTTCTTGATGCCTGAGGTAGTTTTTATCCTTTTGCCCAGCGTGCATTCCATACTTTCATCAAAGTTTTAGAGATGTATCTCAATGCCATCTAGAAAATATCTATTTTCTTAGTAATGGACCCCAACAACACATTGCAGTAATACATTAAATTTATAAATCCTTCAAAGCCTATAGTAAGTCTTTCTAAGAAGGACTGGAGATTTGTAAACTCACAGAAATGCAATAATGTATTATTGATTTTGTTAATGATATGCTCATACTGATTACAAATTTCTTAGTGTTATAATTGAATATGACATGTAGTAACAATACAGTTACATAGAAAATGACAAGTAAATCAGTACTATGTATAACTATTTCTAATTTACATGGCAAGTTTGAGGCTAAATTTATTTAAATTTCCATTTGTCTAGCCAATAGATAACCAAATTATTTTTTCAACCTTTGTGTGTATGTGTGATGTCTGTATGTGTGTGTGAGTGTATATATATATATAAAATTCAAAATATTTCTATATACTTTCACACTCTAAATAATATTACATAATATTATTGTGGTAATATTTGCTTACTAATGAATAATTAACAACACATATGATTTATATCAGAATACTTTCTTGAAAATGTTCTGTAAAATATTTTAGCTCGATAATTTAAGTGCATTAGCAAAGCTGAAATTTAAAATTTAAATTCCAGGTAAGATTATGATACAGTAATTAAAAAAATACTATGTTAACAAAAAATATAAAATGGCCCAGGAATTTTTAACGATTTGTGTGCAGACCTTTGTAGTTAACCTCAGAAACACAAATCTGAGCTAGATGTTTTTAAATAGCAGATGATTATTAACCAACTTAAAAGTCTAATGGAAATTTGTTCATAATTGTCTATTATTTAAAAGCAGTGCTCTTTATAGTTTGAATCTGGTGCTACCAGAATCATTACACAAGGAAAAATACTAACAAGCATAAGCTTATTCTAACCTATAGATATTTTCTGACATGTTGCTCACCATCTCTAGCATTCAGAGAAATGCAAAGCAAAACCACCCTAAGATACCATCTCACTCCACTAAGATTGGCAGCCATTAGGAAGTCAAACAACAACAGGTGCTGGCGAGGATGTGGGGAAAAGGGTACTCTTGTACATTGCTGGTGGGAATGAAAATTGGTGCTGCCAGTTTGGAAAGCAGTATGGAGATTCCTGGGAAAGCTGGGAATGGAATCACCATTTGACCCAGCTATTGCCCTTCTCGGACTATTCCCTTAAGACCTTAAAAGAGCGTACAACAGGGATACTGTCACATCGATGTTCATAGCAGCACAATTCACAATAGTAGCTAGACTGTGAAATCAACCCAGCTGCCCTTCAATAGATGAATGGATAAAAAAATGTTGCATTTATACACAATGGAGTATTATATAGCACTAAAAAATGACAAAATCATGGAATTTGCAGGGAAATGGATGGCATTAGAGCAGATTATGCTAAGTGAAGCTAGCCAATCCCTAAAAAACAAATGCAAAATGTCTTCTTTGATATAATGAGAACAACTAAGAACAGAGCAGGGAGGAAGAGCAGGAGGAAAAGATTAACATTAAACAGAGACATGAGGTGGGAGGGAAAGGGAGAGAAAAGGGAAATTGCATGCAAATGGAAGGAGACCCTCATTGTTATACAAAATTACATATAAGAGGTTGTGAGGGAAGTGGGGAAAAAAAAGCATATTCTAACCTATAGTTATTTTATGACATGTTGCTAGTATAAACACGGTGATTACTTATTGCATGAGGATCAGAAAAAATTTTCAAGCACTTTACATTAACTGTTATTTTTATTGGCAAAAAAGTCAAATACAAATGTCAATACACACACATATATTCTGTGATAAGATTTCTTTGATCTTACATTTATTTTTATTTTTTTATAATGACATTTATTTTAACATCTTCTATAAATCAGGCAACTGTAAGAACCACTTACCCCCTCGCACGTATGAAAACACTTGCCTGTTAACTGCTAAATACCTGGCAGTTAGAATGTACCTCATTCATTTAATGAGCTCAAAAACCCTATTCAGTGATAGGGTTTCAATCCTCAGCACCACATTAAAAGAAATAAATAAAAGAAAGGTATTGTGCACATCTGTAACTAAAAATATTTTTAAAAAATAACTGATGATTACATTATAACACTACTTTTCAATTTTATTCTGTTCAACAACCTGAGTTAGCATGCAATTATCAACCTTCCTGCCTATATCAATATAGTGTTTCACAGATAAACTTTTACTTCTCACATGAAGTTCCCTTTCAGAAGGAAAATGCATTCTATTCCCTGGTTCCTACACTCATTGACTTTTTTTTCTTCACTAAATCTAAAATTACTGACAATATAAGTTTTAGAAAGCCACATGAACCCTGAGAACTGAAATTGTAGCAGTCTTGAACTCAGACAGTTAGCATGAAAACCAAAGAAGGCACTGACCTCCTGGTGGACTCCCAGAAGCACCCAGTTAGGAAAAATGAGCTCTGCTTGACATCACTGCCCATCCAGTGTTCCTAGCTAAGTTCTTGAAACCTTCTATTCAATGCCTTTTCCTTCAGTTCTAAAGCAAACATTCAAAACTTGAATAAACTAAAATTTACCTCAGCAAAATGATTCAATAACTTCCATGATATAAAATGTTTTCTTCTTTAACTAAAGTGATCAATATTAGAAAATGGGAGGGAGAGTATAGTGTGCATAACAGAATGAAGACAAATAGAACGAATGTGTTCTCTCTATATTATATTTGATTTTTTTTTAAAAAATGGTTTTATCAATACTCAGATCTGTCCTGAAGGTTTATAAGCTCACTTTGCCACTGAGATAGCCCTAGTCCACAGAGAAGAAAAACTGTCTAATAACTTAAGGTGAATGTCAGAGATGCAGTATAAATCATACCATCATTTTCATTTTAATTCAGGACAAAAGTAACATTTATTTTCTCTGTGTCCCAAAGATGCAATACTCTTGCAATTGTTAAGTTCCTTAGATGATTATATAATTCCTCAGAGTCTTATTCCTCCATGGGAAAACTAATTATTGCATAAATGTCAATTATTTGAGAATTAATTTATAAGAGTTGTGCAAGATTGGAGAATATAACAATTGAGATTTTTTAGGTTTTATTTTATTTCTGATTGATATAATAGGATGTTTAAACACTTGTATACATTGTATAATCATAGATTCACGGTAAACAACAAATCCTTCTTAAATATTTATCATTTCTTAAAGTAAGAATCTTCAGAATTCTCCCTTCAATTCTTTATACATTATTGCTAAGTCACTCTACTTTACAATAAAACTCCAGAAATTATTCCTTCTAACTATAAAACTATTCCTATTGACAACTTCCCTACCCCTTCTAAATCTTGCCTAACCACTGTTCTACTCTCAACTTTTAGGAGATCAACAGGTTTAGAGTTTATTGTTTTTCACTGAGTCTTTTTACTGAAAGTAATGCTTTTACATTTTATTTGAAATAGAGATAATGGATAATAAATCTTGAGAGCTTCTGAATTAGATCATTTAAATAAACAACTCATTTTAAAAACCTGAAAAATGGGTAACAAACAAATAATCTTAGAGAAGATATTACTTTAGATGTAGATACAAATGTGCATGTCCAAGTGTGTACACATGTTCATGTACACAGTAAAAAAAAAGAATTGCAGGGGCTGGGGTTGTGGCCAGTGGTAGTATGCTTGCCTAGCACATATGAGGCACTGGGTTCAGACCTCAGCACCACATAAAAATACATAAAACAAAGGCATTTTGTCCAACTACAACTAAAAAATATTTAAAATTAATACATTAATAAATACATAAATAAATAAAGAGAATTGCAATTAAATACAAAGAAGAGGATTTTTTCAATGAACAAATTTGCTTCATTTGAAAATCAAATTAGATCTTGATAACATACCATTATTAATCCCAGATGGATTCAACATTTTTTGGGGGTCACCCAACCAGCTGTGATTACAGGTGTGTGTCACTGCATCCAGAAGACTCAACAGTTAGATGACAAAATTAGAATCAAAGAAGTGAAATCAAAGAAAAAGGTGTGGATAACTATCATTGGAATAACTAATTTTGCAATTGAGAAGAAGGTTGTAAGACTAGGAATAGAGGAGAAATTCACAAGTTTATTATATTTTGCAGTATAAATAATAAAACATTAGAATCACTAAACATACTCATTTGGAATAAAAGAAAAAAAATTTATATAATATCATATATATATATATATATATATATATATATATATATATGACATTATTTATAACTTTTCCATATATACAACCTATAAATAAATAAATATTTTACATAAATTTATATATGTATGTATATATATATATATATATATATATATATATCTTACTAATTTAAATTATATATATATATATATATATATATATATATATATATATATATATATATATATATATATCTTACTAATTTGCTTAGGGCTTTACTAAGTCTCTAAGCCTGGCTTTGAACTTGTGATTATTCTGCTTCACCCTCCTGAGCCACTGAGTAAAACAAGATTTTTATGCCATTTTAAGCTATCAACTTTCTGTTCTTTATATATGCAGATAAATATATGTGTATATGCATATATATTTAACCATCATTAAAGAAAATGAAAATAAAGTTAAACTGATATAAGAATTTTCACTTCCTAAACTTTCTGAAGAAAAATTTGCCAAAATTTTGGAGTATGTGTGTACTTTTATTAAACTGTATACTTTTGATCTAGTAATTCCAATTTCAATCATTCTTGATATTCAGGTTAAATATTTATATAAATGTGTTCTATAATTTGTATAAATTATAAATAATAATATATTGGTTAATATCTTAGACCTTATTACTATGATAGTATACTGTGAAATAGTTTCAAAATATTTTTAAAGATTATTGATCTGCAGAGACATTAGATTACAAATGCTCAAGTTAAAAAAGTATAAAATATGTTCATTGGGTGTTTGGTCATATATAGACATATAAGCATATAAGTTTAAATTTACACTATTTTTGTATTTAAACAGAAGTCTTCATAAACACACCTTACATACAGATGTATGATAAAACACTAAAATACAAGCCATGTTAAACTTAAAATACAGGTGAATTTATTATCAGATTAATGGTTTTTGTTTTTCAAAATGCTAATTGAAGGATATTTAAAAACTTCTTCACTTTTTAATAAAAGTATTGTTGGAAGACTGTATGATAGAGGTTGTCTAAGTAATTCTTTCATGATGAATTGAATATACTTTGGAGGCTATGTATGAAAATGGGTTGTCTCTCTGAACTCATGAAGGAATTTAATTACAAAAATCTTATGTAAATGATATTAAAGAAGGTAGAAACTAATTGGACTATGGTGTTTAGTGGTAGGGCCCTTGAAAAATGATTAGGTTTGATTCCTTCATTAGGATAGAGCCCCTTTGATGGAGTTCTGGTGGTTTTATAAGGAGAAAGAGATAAGATATAGATTTGAGAGTTACACAACATGGCCCCTTCCATGTTGTGATGCATCCAAGAGGGACTCCTCTCAGAGCCTTAAACCTGTAAAGATCTGAAATATCGGAAAGATGGGATAAATGGCCATGACCAGAATGCTGATAGAAATACAGACAGTAAGGACCATGCTAATGAGAACTCAGATGCAAATGAAGACTATACTACTGGAAACTGGAATCAACAATTGTCACACCTGTGCTATGAATGTGGCTGAACTGTGTCCATGCTCTGAAGCTTATGGAGGGCCAAATCTAGAAGTGATGGACTATAATATCTAATGAAGAAAATATGTAGTCAAAACAGCATTCAGGCTCCTTCCTGGTTACTTTCAATTGTATTCTATAGAACTTGGAACCAATGGTATAATCTAAAGATGAAATGTATAATTTAAAAGAGAAATATGGAGAATTCACAGCCTGTTTAGGGAAGGAGTGAGGAAAAGCATATTTATGACAGAAGGGTAGAGTGGAAAAACCACTTTCTAAATGGCATGTGCTCATTAGTAAGACAATTGGGAAAAAGCCTAATTTCTTGACCACTGAGCCACATCTGCAGCCCTATTTTGTATTTTATTTAAAGACAAGGTCTCACTGAGTTGCTTAGCACATTTTTTTAAAATATATATTCTTTAGTTTTAGGTGGACATAATATCTTTATATTTTTATAGTGATGAGGATGGAATCCTGTTCCTCACATGTGTTAGGTGAGTTCTCTGTTACTTGAGCCACAACCCCAACCCTTAGCGCCTCACTTTTGCAGAGGCCAATTTTGAACTCACAATACTCCTGCCTCAGCCTCCCAAGAAGCTGGGATTTCAGGTGGGCATCACCGTGCCTGGCTTTATCTTATGTTTGAGGCGAGGTCTTGCTTATGTTGACCAGGTTGGCTTCCAACTCCTGGGCTCCAGTGATTCTCATTGTCACAGCATCCTGTACAGCGGGGACAGCGGGGACTACAAGGTCATGCCACCATGACTGGCTTCTTATTTTTTAAACAAGGCTGTCCAGAGCTGGGTCTGGGGCTCAGTGGTAGAGCTGCTTTCTTAGCTTGCATGAGGCACTGGGTTCGATCCTCAGCACCACCTAAAAATAAGTAAAATAAACATTAAAAAAGTACAACAACATGATTTAAAAAAACCAAAAAGCAAGATTTTTCTGATCTCCCAATTTAACAGATGAAGCTGTGGAGGCTGGGGCTGGGTATTTTCTGTAGAAGAAGCTGTGGGTGCTCCACCCATGACCCCCACCTATCCCGCTCAAGGCTCTGACGGTGCAGGGGGAATAGAGAGCCGAGCCATGTTATTGGTAGAGGCTGGGACACATACATTGGCAGAGGCTAAGCCACTTTCCTAAGTTTCCCCACTTGTCCTGGGGAGTCTGTGTCTTGCAGCATGACAGATGAGCCATGTCTTGCAGGCATGGTGGACTGTGTGTGGACAGTCAAGGGGGTGGGACTGGAATGAGGGTGAGCAAGAGAAAATAAGGTCCCTGTGGCCTCCAGTTTTCCCACTGTCATCACTGGGTTTGAGAAGCCTAAGCCATCCTGTGTTACAGAATCAGAGCCCCAAGCCTAGCACCCCACTTGCCATCAAAAGCAATCTTCCCTGGGAAATCTCAAGTGGGGTGTGCCGGCTGGGTTTTTTTGTTTTGTTTTGTTTTGGTTTGGGGTTTGGTTTGGTTTTTCAAACACAAAGCAACTAAAAGAAACACATAGCAATTAAAACCTCCAAGTGAGGGCAGCCACTGTCCTCGGGCAGAGGGTGGAGCAGAGTCGGCCCCTGGGAAGCTTGAACTGTTGTTCCCCATTGGAACACACTGGTGGCCAGTGGACTTGTCTGTGTTTCGAGTGTCAACAAAAACAAATTGACTTACAAAGTACTAAAGTCCCAGATGTGGTGTCACACACAATCCCTGTGACTTGGAAGGCTGAAACTGGGGGATCGCAAGTTCCAGGCTGGCCTGGACAACTCAGTAAGGCCCTGTCTCAATAACAGTAGGGGCCACACAGGTGTGGGAGGCTGAGATGGGAGGATTCCAAGTTCAAAACCAGCCTCAGCCTCGGGGAGGTGCTAAGCAGTCAGTGAGTCTCTGTCTCTAAATAAAATACAAAATAGGGCTGGGGAGGTGGCTCAGTGATGGAGTGCCCCTGAGTTCAATCCCCTCCCAAAATAACAGAAGGGGCTGAGGGTGTGGCTATGTGGTCAAGTGCTTCTCAAGAAGGTGTGGCCCTGGGTTCACATCCAGTACCAAAAAAGAAAGAGGGAAGAGAGAGAGAGAAAGGAAGGAAGGAGGCAGAGAGGAAGGAAGGGAAAGAGAAAGTCCTGAAGTGGTGCTGAATGAATGGGTTTGGATATGTTACCAACACAGACCACAGCGTGGTGAAGTGACAGGAGGAAGATGTCTGTGTCTTTCAAACATGTGGTCGAACACGCAATTGCCTATTACCAGGCATCAGAAACTAGAATGGCGGTGGCCTCTGGGAAAGGCAGGAGGGTGGCTGAGGGTTTTTTTTTTAATTTTATCCCATAAGCATTCATGAGCAGTCAGTGTTTTTAAAAGTGTGTGTGTGTCCTCATTACAACCCTCTGCCCCATCCCCACGGTGCCCATATTCCCTTGAGGACAGGGTATTGTGGTGCTCCATCTCGACCCCCTCTCTCCAACCTGTCCCTGCTGGGTGGTGGGGCCCTGGAGAAATTCTTGGCCTTTCTGGACTCCCATTTCCCTGTGGTACAAGGTGAGACTGGACCAGGTTTCCCCCAAGACCCCTCCCATCCCAATGTCCCATTTTCTGTGACTTGGTAAACCCAATCCAGGGCCCAAAGCTCGTCTGATGTGCAAAAAAACCTCTCCACCCAGCCCACCCCACCACCCCGACCTAGCCCGCTGAAGCTTCCCAAGATGTTGGGACAGCACACCAAAACAGCAGCAGTGCTCAGGCAGGTGTCCCCGCCTCCAGGCAGCCTCTGCCCCGCCTCTGCTACCAGCACCCTGACTGTGCCCTAAGACCCAACTATTCCCTGTGCGGACCATGAGGGACTCTCCCTTTTAACCCAGGATAGTGCATATGCTTCCCCAAGCCCTTGTTCTGCAGCCCAGGGACACAGCGACACCAGGACAAGGGCCTCTCCCCACGATGGGGTTCCCTGGAGGGTGGTCCATTCCTTGGTCCCCTAGGGTCTGGAGCCAACCAAGCCCTAGTCCTCCTCCCATTTATCCCAGCAGCTCTCCCTGGCCAGGAAATCCCTCTTGGGCCTATGTTGTCACCTCTGTCATGTGCACCCTGAACCCTTATGGACAGGAGAGCGCCCTGTTACTAAGACAGCCGCTAAGACCAAGCACATCTCCACACACATCCCACCCAGGAGCCACCTGGGAAGGGTGATCTCAGCAGGCCCGAGAGACTACAGCCCTCCACTCCGCCCTGGAGAGTCAGGCCCAGGTCCCACCTGGAGGAAGAAAGCAATCTCTTCCTTCCTGGAGGGCTGTGGGGCTCACTGAGAACCCACTTTTTTTCCCTGGATCCCAGAGCACTCAGGAAGCAGCCAGTGCAGGAAGGGCAGCCTGCGCCCAAGGACTGGCTAGAGGCTGCCAGGAGTTCCTGGCTGGTTCCAGGCTCACCCAGCCATTGGGAACCCAGGCCTGGGATGGACGAGGCCTTGGAAACAGTCACAAGCCCAGCCCTCAGCAGCTGAGGACATTGGCCAGAGCCTATAACATTAACCTTTACAGATATCTCCGGTAAATGGGAGGATTCAGCCCCTTTCCTGAGAGGAGCTGCAGAAGGGATGAGCTGCAGGGGGAGCCTGGCAGAGGAGGTTACACTTGCCCTTTCCATCAAAGGGACTCAGGCTAGGAGTGGGAATGGACAGGGATTATTCTTTCTCAGATGGGAGAACCAAGACTCAGACAGGACACGCTGGGTCCTGAGAACTACAAGAACCCCCATTCTTCAGGTTCCTCGTAACAACCACAGAAGTTGTCTGGGCTGCAAAATGTGGCTTGTGGAGCTCGGTGAGCAATTATTACACCTGCAAAGAACCACAAGGGTTTTTTGACTCGATGGGCCTCGCGTGCATCTCCCTATCGCATCCTAAGGCAGCGCACAGGACCACTGACCCTTGCTGTGAAAGAACTCAGTCCAGGGCTGCCAGACCTCCTGATCACCTGGAGCCCAGCCCGGGTCAGCCCTGGGGGAGGGAAGTCTGGTCCTGAGCACACAGCCAGAGGGGGACATCCCTGTGTGTGCTGATGGCCTGCAAGGAGGGCTAGTGCAAGAGGTGGCAGGGTTTCCCAGGGCACTGGCCTCCCCTTTGCTGCAGGGCACCTCTCTACACCCACCTCCTCCCAAGCCACCTAAGGGACAGAAAAAGTAGTTAGGGCCTCACTGTCTGCAATGACACAAACATGGGCTCTTGGCCACTTGTAGCTGTGTGACCTCTGGCTAGTTACTCAGCCTCTCAAAACTTCACTTTCTTCATCTGTAAAACAGGGGAGGAGAGCCTCTCTTTGTAGGAGAATAATGCTGCTCATCAAATTCCTTCATTCCTATCTATAAACACATTATGGTTCCAGAAGCCTTGGCGCATGCCTGTAATCCCAGCAGCTCAGGAAACTGAGGCAGGAAGATCATCAGTTTGAGGCCAGCCTCAGCAACTTAGAAGACTTTGTCTCAAAAATAAAGAAGGTGGAGGCTGTGGATAGAATTCAGCAGTAAAGCGCCCTGTGTTCAATCCCCACTACCACCAAAGAAATAAAAATAAAAAAGGTATTGTCTCTTTTCTGTTGTAATACACCTCAAGGCCCTGGCTATGGGGTTAACACAAGTAGTTACCTGGGAGTTTTCCAACCCTGGATAAACAGGGAGTCACCTAAGCAAAATCTGATGACCAGGCCTAATTCAGAAAGGAGAGAAGGGAGACAAGGCAGCCCACCTCTCAGCCTTGCCTTGGCTTAAAGTGGGAAACCACTGATGTAGTCTATTGGCCTCCAGACAGATAGGGAAACTGAAGCACAGAGAGGTGGTGTGACTGGAGCAAAGTCACACAGCAAGCAGGAAGCAGGGCTGGACCAGAAGTTCCATGCTGACTCCTGCCTGCTGCCCCAGCTCATCTAACCCTTAGTGTGTTAGCAACACTCAAGGCCTCCAGGGCCAGACACAAAAGGGGCAAAGAGGACTCGGCTGCACTCCGGAGTCGTGGAAACTGGCAGGACAGTGCCAGCGATCCTTGCTGTGTAAGAACTCAGTCTGGGGCTGCCAGATCTCCTGGTGACTTTGAAGGACAGTTAGAAACCTGAGTTTTTGTGCAAACTTTCCTGAATCTTAAGAATTACGTTCTAGGGCTGGGGTCGTGGCTGAGTGGTAGAGGGCTCACCTAGTATGTGTGAGGCACTGGGTTCGATCCTCAGCACCACATAAATATAAAATAAAGATATTGTGTCCACCTAAAACTAAAAAATAAATATAAAAAAAGAATTGCGTTCTAATTCCAAGCAAATTTTTTAAATATTTATTTTTTAGTGGTAGTTGGACACAATACCTTTATCTTATTTATTTATTTATTTATTTATTTATTTATATGTGGTGCTGAAGATCAATCCCAGGGCCTTGTACGTGTTAGGTGATCGCTCTACCGTGGAGCCACAGCCTCAGACCCCAAGCAAATTTTAAACCTGAACAACCAACCAACAAAAATCTGGAGCTAGGTGCACTTCTCTGGTTACCAGTTTGGGACCTCAGTTCAGGATTTCAGGGTAGGACCTGGGGATAATTTTTTGGCACCGAGTCAGGATAACATGAGAGGTTCTTGGAAAGTATCTTTCTCTATAAATCAGTGTCTGGTCCTGGTGGCTCATATTCTGCCGTTACCTATTTGCTCCTGTGAGCCAAAAAGTGCTCTCCCCGGATATTCTTGCCAAAAGGTTTAAGAGTTTATTACAAATATCGTTGTCTAGAGAACAGATTTAGGTACTGTCCTGGACCTGGAAGAACAGAAAAAATTAATGGAAAGTGCACTGCATCCCATGAGAGGGAGGAACAAAAAAGGCTGTGCTGTGGCATCTTCAGCCTCCCTCCATTGCTTCAGTGTGTAAGAGGGTAAACTGAGGCCCCTTGTGGAGCAGACCCTGAGGTCACATATCTATCTCAGAGCCCTAAGACCCTTCTTCCCCACTGGGTCAACAGTGACTTCTGACAGAATTACTGGATGCCTCTCCTGACTCCCTTTGCTTCCTGTGGATGCACCCACCATGCCCTCTGCTCCTTCATCACTGCATCTCCTGGTTCCTAGGCTGTGCTCACCTAAGGGGTCCCAGGTGGGATGCTGCTTCCAACGTGCTTCCCCTGTCTTCTCCCCATCCACTGTTCTTATGGGTTGGGATCCACTCACTCAGCCTGACTCTGCCTCACCAACTCTGCCAAACAACTAAGCCCCACTATGTCCTCTCCACTTTTTTTCACAGGCTCCACCCAGCATCTGGCCTCTTACCTGCACTGTTCTGCAGAGCCATGCCCAGTCCACCCATTTGATCTTCTACATTGTGTCCATGTGGCTCATCTTCCACAGACATATTTAACACTCTGGGATTGCAGGATTTTGTCTCTAGCTCTGGAACCTTTGTAGTATGGCTTGTTTGATATAAGAATACCTCAATATTGTGATTAACAATGTTTCTCAAAAGTAAAAAATAACATTAAAAAAATATGAGGATGAGGCTCAGTGGTTATGTTCCCCTAGTTTGAAACCCTTGTACAAATAAAAGAAAGAAAGAAAGAAAGAAAAAGAAAAAAAGAAAGAAAAAGAAAAAAGAAAATGAAAAAAAGAATAAAGAAAGAAAAATAGGCAAGTAAGAAAAAAATGTGGTTCCTTTTTCTTATGTTATGTGTTACAAATTTAGCATTCATGTTTACCTGTTGTGGAGGCTGTGAAAAGTCAGTCTTTCATACATTCTTCCATACCCACACGTGACCTTTTGCTGTAAGGGTATTGCTTTATGTCAAGGTCTATAATTTAACTGCCACCTCACTTAAATTGGAATTTTTTTTCAAATCCTAGGTTTCTCTGGTGGCAGGGTTCTTCTTCAGTCCTTGGAACCTGACTTCTTCCTTCAGTGCTCATTTAGTTTCAAGTTTTTTTTTTGGAGAAGACACACTTGAAAATTGGGGACAGTAAAGCTTGCATAAACTCACTTTCCCAATGGCCCATCAGTGCAGGAATTGAGATTGGGACCAGTGTCAGCCTGTTGTGGAATAGTTCTCAGGAGAACCATGGGAGCCCTGAGATTTTGGACTTGAGTGTTGGCGTCAAGAGGAAAGATACTCTCTGTGAACATTCTGCAGCAGATGAGGGACCCTGGAGATGACTCAGGCCTAACTCTGTCCCAATGGCTCAGATTAGGTACTATAGAGGTTCTGTGTTGTACTTTCCTTCCATCCCCAGAGACCTGAAAAACAATTGGTGACAAAGATGGCTGGTTTTCTTTACCTACATTGTTCCTGAACCTGAAGACAATGAACAGTAAGCAGAACAAGGAGGAAAATCAATGCATCAGTCTTTCCAATACTAGAAAAGTAAACCCATCAAATACTGAAAAATATTTCCTTTTACTTGAAAATCACAAAGCCCAGTGATTGGTAGTCTGGTCTGCTATGGCTATCCAGGTATTCCATCATGCCCCAGGGCCCTTCCTGTTTTTCATTGTGCCATCCATTTAATACAGCAATTCGGGGGAAAAAGAAAAAGGAAAAAAACAAAGAGCTAGAGTCCCAGTTGCTTCCAATGTTATCTCATTGGCCAGCACAAAATCACAGAGACTCCTACCTGCAAAGGATATTGGGGAATACAGTTGTTTTTCACTTTTACTTTGGGTTTGTTTTTGTATTTGGTTGTGGGGACTGAATCTATGATTGCTTAATCACTGAATAACCATCCCCAACCATTTTTAAATTTTAGAGACAGATTTTTAGGGCTTTACTAGATTTCTGAAACTGTCCTTAGACTTCTGAGCCTCCTGCATCAGCCTCTATAGTCACTGGAATTATAGGCATGTGCCATTAGGGCTGCCTGTGTTTTTTTAGGTGCTGGAGTTGGAACACAGAGACAGGCACATGTGAAATTTGTTTACTACTGAGCTGTAATTTCATCCATAAACTTGTCATTTTGAATTATTAGCAACCCATTTTTAAAAAATATAAGGTCCCAGTGGAATGAATGAGGGATACCTGCCACCTGGACCTTAGCAACCAGTTGTGCTGGTGTGCCTTAGTGCAGGCCCAATGCATACTCACAGGGTGGCATGAAAAGATGGGCATCAAGTGAGGAATGGGTTCGGATGGGCTGTGAAAGGAGAACTGCTGGATAGGTGGCAGACTGAGATACTGTTAGTTCATGTGTTGTAATGGGCATCTCAGGTGGAGAAGGGGTAGAGGGTGAGTGCATTTGGGTGGTTAAACACTGAGATACATTCCCATTTTTAAAAATATTTTTTTCTTAAAATATTTTTTCCACTGGGATGTCAGGCCTGCACCACTGAGCCAACTCTTATACAATTTTTAAAGTTATTTATTCCATTGTAATATGGATCTGTTGAAACTTACAAAATAAAAACATACTTAAAATATATTCACTTATTATAAATAAAGTTATAAGAATTAGAATATGTCATTTTTATAAAAATAGATGTCACAACACTTGTTCCCAGTGACCAAATATGACCTATAAAATGTTAAACACATATAGACATTTGATTTATATATTTTATTCTTTTTTCCATATTTATTATTGTAGACAAGTTCTAAACACTGAATGAGTGAATGCAGAGGTTTATGCCAATTTCCATAATTATTAATTGAGAATAATATTTTAGTTTTTCCTAGGAGTGGCATTTATTTTCCCACAAATACTGCATGTGGCATTTATGTGTTGAAGCTGAAAAGTTAATCACACAGAAACTGAGAACAGAAACACTTCCCGGATTTATGATAAGAATGAGAAACTGACTGATTGTGTGTAGGGAGTGCAAAAAACAATTAAATCCAGAAAGTAACTCTTAGGTTTTAGAGCACAATAAGGTGATTACATTGTATAATAACTACTTAAATAAATCAAAATAGCCAGAACTTAGAAAGTTTCAAACACAGAATAATAATTTTAATGAGATGAAAATTACCCTGATCTGATAATTACACACTATGTACACATGCCGAGTTATAACAATGGGTCTCATATCCAAGTACAAAGAGTAGATTCCAGGTAAAAATAAAAATAAATAGAAGTAAATTCTTTGATGTTTTAGGCAAATATCTACATTACCTCAGATTTTTAAATGGTATCCTATGTTCATGAATGTTTCACTGTTTTGGTTTCCCTTACTGTCATGTCTTTTAGATCTGCAAGGTCTAAAGAGTCATGGAATGATTTAGACTTATTTACATGGATTTCTCATAACTGTTATTTATTTTCAAAACTTCTTTACACTTTATTTTATTATTTTATTTTTATGTGGTGTTGAGGATTGAACACAGTTCATCACATGTGCTAGGCAGGCATTCTACCACTGAACCACAATCTTAGCCCTGATGACTGGTATTTTTTTTAATATGTGGCTGGAAAAAAGCTAAAATACATACCTACTATTTCAGGTACTTGACTTAAAATCCAACATGCCTTGTATAAAAAAAAATATTCCATCAGATTAGCATCAATTTTTTTGTATCAATTTTATGCATGGTTTCTTTACTGGAGAAATGCATCGCTTACTTCAAGCAGATGAATATTGGGACTCTTATGGAAGTTTGTCTTTTAGGCTTGCGTCAAATTCTTGTCGTTTAATTTAGAAACCTTACAATGGAATGACTTTGAGTCTATCTGAACTGTGACTTTAATTACACCTTTATTCCAGATGACTAAGGAGAAAACAATAATAATATATTTCTACTGGTATTCAATAGCTGGATTTGGTCACTTAAGATAGTTTTTCTGGTCATGATAATAGCATATATGCAAGGTGGATAGCTACATTGGGGATTCAAAGACAGGCCTTAAATACTGTCAAAGAGCTTTCTACACATATTGCTAGAAAATTTTAATATCATGAAAATAATTTGAATCCACAACATATGTAGCCATTATTAAAAGAAATGTTTTAAATCTATTAAATCACATAGATGATGAAGTACATAATTAAAAGATAATGGCCAGCATTTCTACTGAGAATTTTTTATTTAAGAAACACATCCATATTTGATCCTTGTTCTTCTTTCATACACAATAGCTCTAGAATATATGTAATAAGACTCCATATATGTAATACAAAATGATCAGATTTAGCACCAACGTAACACTAAAACTCAATAAAAGACTACAAATACAAATTAAAAAATCATCTTAGAGGATATGCTTCTCAGTGCCATCTTAGATGATATATTAAAGGCATTAAGTCTGATAATAAAGGGTCAAAAGATAGATCTAAAAAATTCATCTATGTGCACACCTACTACATTGAGATTCATTTTTTGAGAAGGTAGCAATTCTTTACTTTTGTACAATCATTCATTTCAATTCATTGAAAATTGTAGAGTTTTCAATATATTCCTACTGCTTAATCAAGAAGAGAAAGATGAAATCAACACTCTACCTCAGAAAATCTCAAAAGAAGATAATATCAAGAAATATTTTGAGAATATATGGTAATTCTGAATCTATAAGAAAGGCTATGTACAGTGGGAGCACAGCTACTATTACACAATCCAGACATGATTTGGTAATAATGTTCGAATGGCACCTGGAGAATATTAGAGAGAGTTGATAATTGAAGTGGGAAAAATGTGTGTTGGGTGAATCCACATATATCCCTAGTAATAGGATAGGCTGAGATTGATAAAGATGACACTATTTGAAATAAGGGCTTCTGCTTCATTTTCTCTTAAGATATATACTATTAATATGGAATTTGAAAATAAAGATCAACAAAATATATTATTTTATTAGTATAAGAAACATTTCCTCTGAAGTTCATCTTGAGATCTCAGCTAACACCATAATTTTCTTCTGCAACTTCACGTGCCTTTTCTAGCACAAGATCTAACCCAAGAACTTTTCCATTGGTATCTTGGCCGTAACATATCTAGGGATGCTGATAATTATGGGGTTTATAGTTACAGATGTTTTTGTCTCAGAATTTTGGAGATGACATCAAATATAAATTAATAATCTACTTTCACAGGTTTGTAGAGGGGGCTTCTCCATTTTTACCATCTGCCTGCTGTGACATACAACTCTATGACATACAACTCAGCCCCAGAAGCTCTTGCTTGGCAATGTTCAACCATATATTGTCACATCAGAGCCTGTGGTTCCTTGTTTTCTGTGGGTATTCTGCATGTATGTGACCTGATATGATCTTATATTTATTACTGTATGCTGAATAATTATACAGATGCATTACTTTCTAAGGCATTTATTTTAAATATTTGAGATGTTCCAGGAATTCTTTTTATAGGGTTCATGTTCTCAGGTCTTTCTAAAATTCAATAAATAGAAAAACCTCTAACTAAAAAATAAATGATGTTATCACTATTAAAATGTGAACATTAATATAAATAAAAAATATTAAAATCTCTCAGCCCATAGGTATAAGGACTTAGATTACAAAGATCAATTTTTTGGGAGACACAAACTACCAAAATGCATTCTGTCCTTGGTGATCATTGTACTGGGAAGAAATTATTGGTTTCAGCATTGGACTCTCACCAAGCCATGGATTTATTAAGGGTAGGACACTGATGTTTTCTTCTGTAACTATGACATGGTATCAATCATATGTAAAAAAAAAAAAAAAAAATTACAGAAAGAGAAAATGGTTCCCACAGAAAAAGAAGGCATTACCAGCATTCTGTAATAGTGCAAAGAATATCCAAAATGTGGCCTCTGTCTACTGGGACATCTACAGAAAGCATGAACTTGTATACTTTCTGGCAGAAAGAAAAAATGTTCTAACCTTTCAAAGAATTGGGCTTTAGTACTTGAAATTATAAAAAGTAGCCATTGATAAAGCAATATTTCTTGCAGGACTGAAAATTCAATGTACATTTGCAAGAATATAAAATAGATTCCCAGAGCTATTCAATACAGAAATATTGTTAATACATAAAGCTCAGGAATAGCCCAAATGTCCATCATTTGTTTAATTCCAACTTTGGTCTATCTACACCATGCAAAGGTAAGATTTTTGCATATGTGGGTTGTTTTCCAGGTTGTTTCATTGAATAATAAATAAGGGGCAGACAGGATATACAGGAGCACTCCCTTTTGGGTAAGAAAGAAATTTGCCTAATAATTTATTATTGTTATTGACTCCTACCAGAACAAGAAACAGTAAGAATATATGCTAAAAACAATTAAAACAGATGTTCATGAAGGGCAATGGGAAAAGATTAGTGGGGATGGAATAGAGTTGAGTCTTTAACATGGGTTTATATTTGAACCACATAAACAACAACCATGTTGAAAACATAGAATTAAAACAATAACAAAAATCAAGCCCAACAGGTAAGAGTCTGAAAACCCAATCATGAACCACATTAATCGGTGAGTAATATCTTTTTGTTTTTCTTTTTTTTTTAAGAGAGAGAGAGAGAGAGAGAGAGAGAGAGAGAGAGAGAGAGAACTTTGAAAAAAAAAATATATATATATATATAGTTTTCAGGGGACACAACATCTTTATTTTATTTTTTTGTGGTTCTGAGGATAGAACCCAGTGTCCCAAGCTTTCCAGATGAGCATGATACCACTTGAGCCAGATCCCCAGCCCCTAATTAGGTTCCTAAGCTTGCATGATTTCCAGGATCTTTTTCTCCAATGTGAACAATATTTTACCTAAATTTTTTACCACATGCTTGTTGCAATGTAATATTTACTGATCAGTAATTAGCCAGAAAGGAGCCCAGGATTCATATGCAATGTTTAGTGTCAGTGCAGCAAGGGACAACATGGGTTTTATGCTTTCTCCATTAGACTGGAGTTTACAATGGAAGAGGCCACTTCTTATCTTGAGTGAGCAGCCTGGTGAATACACAGATACGACTATTAATATGCACTGAAGAATTCTTTGAAAGTTTATTGCCAGGAACACATAGAGGACTTGACAGTTACTTCCAGGTCCAGATTTCAGAAGCTTGGCTATACACACTTGGGGCAAAATGACCAGTCCTAGACCCTGTGTGAATATGTATTGTAATATTGTGGTAGTTTATCACAAGCCTAGGCAGAAAAATGTTGGGTCTTGAAGGTTATTCAGTCATGTGGGTAGAGCTATGGAATGGGATTATTGTCCTTTATTAAAAGAGAGCTGCAAAGAAACTTCTCAATTTATCCTGTGAGGACACACATGGTGCACTTCCTTACTCTCATCAAGCTGCTATAATAATTTATGGTAGACTGGGTGGTTTATAAGCCACAGACACTCATTTTTCACATTGTATAAGATCAAGGCACAAGGCTATTCAATGCTTGTTGAGAAAATTTATAATGGGTAGAAACTTCTGGCTGTGTCATAATGTGGTGGAAGAAGCCAGCTAGCCTGTATCACCTGTTCATTAGAGCATTAATTCCACTGATGAAGTCTTCAGCCTCAGAAACTCAACACCTCTTCAAAGACTCACCTTCTAATACCATCACCTTAATGGAGAGACGTTCATCCAAGATACTCAAAGGGACACAAACCTTCATATTACAGCTTTCTATGAAAAAGCAGGATCTCAATAGTCAATAAATCTGTTGGAAAGTTGATCTTAGAAATCTGAGCTTTCAGAAGTCCACAAATAAAATTTGTTTTTGCTTGTAAAGTATGTAGTTTCTAGAACTCCCTTAGAGCAGTCCAATCCGACTAAAGTATATTTCAAATGATAATATTGTCTTTTCAATTGTTCCTCCATTATGAACACTTCTCTGATTTTTACACAGGTTATCAACTCTCTGGACATCTCTCTCTGTATGTGCCTATGTACATGCACATACAACAGAAAGGAGTTTGGGGCTTTCTGCCAAGCCGAATCCTCATATTCTGCATTTCTACATGTCAAATTTGGGAACCACCCACTTGGCCCCATCAATGCAAGGCAGGCCCAGGCCTCCTGTGGTGTTACTCTCTGAGCTACCTCTTTATGGTATGAGTGAAGCCTGCTTCTACCCTGTATTCTGGACTCTGCTCTCTCCTCCTCAGTCCTTGTCTATACCCTGGTTAGAGCCAGGCCTTCCATTGCACCTGTGCCTCCTTTTACTGCTCTATAACCTGATCATTATGTGCCAATGCTTTAGCATGCTCATTTGTGCATTTCTTCCCCTCTGTTCCCAAAGCTACAATGAAGCTGCCATTTGCTAGCTGTGTCCTAAATCAAATTAACTCGACACAGCTGAGCATTTTGTTCTGCAACATGAGTGTAAACATGGCTTCTACTCATGGAGTTCTTATTGCCAGTGAAGAGGGCAGGGATAAAAGTCTCAAAAACAATAGTCCAGTACATGGTCATCAATGGCTCCTGATGTCATTAAATGTTACCACTATTAGCTATCAATCTCATTTCACAACTTGGGAACATGAATCCCTGAAAAGTAAGAAAAATAATAATAATTATAATTAAGTTCACCTGGCCAGTGGGACCAGGTCTGCTCTGACTCTAGATTCTCTGTCCCAACCAGAGCTCAGGGCCAGGATGAATACAAAGGTACCACATGAATAGAGGACTAACGTAAACCTGGTAAGGGAGTTTCATGAATGGACAAAAGGGAAAGAATTGTGGGAAGGAACCATATCCTATATCTGACACCTGGAGAATCAGGAGATTTTACCTTCACATTGATTCCCTTCTCTTGAGAACAAAACTGTACTGAAAACAGACCCCTGAAACAGGTTAGTCATCAATGCAGACAATAAAGGACACTCTGGAAGTTACCAGGCTGTTTGGTGCATGTACAAGCAGTAAGAGCCACAGATCGGAAGACCTCAAATAGTTCACGTGAGACCTCATTATTCCTGCATCTTCATTCCCTGGCTCACACAATGGCAGGCTGAGCTTGGAAACTCAAGGTTCTGTGTGCTGGCAGGTGACATACCCCAAAAATATCATCTACACATCTTTTCACAAGTTTACTCATTCTACTCAGCCATTAACAAGAGAGGAATTATATCATTTGTAGGAGATGGAGGAACCTGGAGCACATCAAATTAAATTAAATAAAGCAGATGCAGAAAGTCAATTTTCAAGTGCATTCTCTGATATGTGAAAGGTAAAAAGAAAAATGGAGTGAAAAAAGAAGTGGATCTCGAAAAAATTGGAGAGAGAATAGTTGAGTTTAGATTAATGGAAGAGAGGATAAGAGAGATGATTCAGGCACTGAACAATGAGACTGATCAATGATGTTATGCCCATACATGTATATGTCACAAATGAATATACTAATAAATTAATATAATGTCCTAATATAAATGACATGTTTGGCACCTGTGACTGAAATTCAGCATGCTTCACCATTGAGCAACATTTCCTTCACCACTCCTTTTATGTATTTTTTTTTCAAATAGGTTTCTGCTAAGTTGTTCAAGTCTTTGCGAACAGACAAAAAGCTGGGTGCCCACTTTTTGTCTTTGTAAAAATACAAAGGTCTGTTATCCCCCTGGCTTATGGAGCACTTACTAAGCAACAAGTGGTAAGTATTTATGACTTCATTTAATTCTCATCAGAGTCTTGAGAAGCAAGTGGCATCATCCCCATCTTTAACATAAATAAATAAAAGTTGGAAGAAATTAAACATCTATTCAAGCTGAGTGAGGTGGCACATGTCTGCAATACCAGCAGATTAGGAGGCTGAGGCAGAAAGATTGTGAGTTCAAAGCCAAACCCAGCAAAACTGAGGTGCTAAGCAACTCAGTGAGACACTGTCTGTAAATAAAATACAAAATAGGACTGGGGATGTGACTCAGTGGTTATGAGCCCCTGAGTTCAATCCCAAGTACCAAAGGAAAAGAAATCTATTCAAACCTTAAACATATATAAAAGCCAGAATACAAATATATGATATGTACTCAAGACCTTGGTCCATTAACATTTATTTTATACTAATCATAACATCTAGGAACCTCCCTGAAAGCTTAATAAATCCAATGCTTGAGAGTACTCCCCAGAGATTTTTGTTTCACTGATTGGAGCTAAAGTCCAGGTATCAGGATAATTGACTCTAATGCTCACAATTAGGAATGGAATCACTTTTCTATTAAAAATCAGGGAAGCACAGACAAAGAGATTGGGTTCACCTGCTCAATATTGTGTGTCAAGTCGACAGGAAAACCAGGGTATGTGTATATACTTCTGTAGCTCTCCAAAGAGCTCTCTGTGGCTCCACACAAAAGAAGACTCCACAAAGCTGGAGGCGGAACACAAGCCAAACCCTCTGCCACAACTCACCCCACAATACTCCAATTTTCCTAGACAATAAGTGTGCATATAGGAGACAATTCCAGATGGTACCTTGGTGATCAATGGGCAACATTCAAAGAAATAGGGCACAACCAACTTTAGCAAAGGCAGAGGTGTGGCTGGGCCAGGATGGGGACTAGTCTAGAGGATAAACTTTTCCAGGGCACATGAAGTCCAGGGCTTCCTTCTCCCCAAATGAGCCTTGCCTTATCACACATATGCTTGTTCAACTATTTATGCCCTTCTCGTATTTTATATTTCTCTTGCACATGACTTTGGAGGTCTTATGCTTTGGCATTTCTTATATTTTTTAATGCATCTTTCAAACTACCACAAAATCAACAATGAGGAATATTACCTGTAGAGGTTACAGTTTTAATTTATTACCATTTAGCTCAAGTTTCCAAATCTCTCTGAAATACAATATTTTTAGTTTTTATGATAATTTTATTATCCCTTTACATATCAACAATGGTTGTGATTAAGCAGTATTCTCTGATTTCAACACTTGGAATATCAGTGACCTGTTTAAACTGATTGCACTTTCTTTTGATTCATCATCATAAGCCCCCATTTTATTTTTTTACAGTATATATAACTTTATATATAGTACAGACAAGCCCAAGCCAATATTACATGTTTTTTCTCAGAGAAAGGTCAGGTACATCCATTAGTGAGTATGAGGGCTCATCACAGCTTCCTTAGTTTGGCCTTCCAGCATGGGCTCTGACTCAGCTCAATGTTCAATCTTCCTGTGATCTTCTCAGCCTGTGCCCTTCAGCTCGTCTTCTTCATTTAAAATTTTAGATTAATTTTAATATTTTACACAGACCCTGAATCACAAAAATGCCAGTTTGAAAATGGTGGCATTCATAAACAACACTACCCAGAAATCAGGTGCTTCATGTGGGAACAAGCTAGGGAAGAGGAGCCTATCACACATGATAGAGAGAGGACCCTCAGAGCCATAGTGGAACCATTGGAGGATACAGAAATCCCTCACCTCAAAGTTGAGGCATTGTAAATTGTTTAATGGGTCTGAACTAATGTTATCATACAATCAGAAAAATAGCAACTGTGATTGGTACGTGATTCCAATTGAGATGCCTTTCCAAATATGTCCAGAAAAATGTTTGGAGATTAGCTATCCCAGGATTGGTGTTATCAACCAAAGAAGAAAGTAAAATTAAGAGACAGCTGACATGTTACACTGGGAAAGCCACAGTTCTGTGTTTTCCAGGGGGATGTTTGTCATCTTTCTATAGACATTAAAATTATAGGCCTGCAGAGAAAGAACTTAAAAATGTCTTTCCTTAAAACATGCAACTCTTGAGGCTATTACCTGCACCACATTCTTCCTGGCCTCATCCATCTGGGTAAGTGCCTCTGCATTCTTAGATTCAGAAGTAGTGTGCAGTTGGGTCATGGAAAGGCTGTGGAAGAAGGGAATTTTATCATATTGCTGAGGTTTCCTGTAGATGCAGAAGAGAGACTTTAGCTCCAACAGTTCAACGCAGCCCAGAAAACTTTGTTCTGTATGATACATTGAGGATATTTTCTTCTAACAATGTTTGCTTCTTTAATTCATATCCTCCTAAAATGAGTCATTTTTTAAATAGGGAGTGATGATTAATTTTAGTTTCTCATTTGTTCTAAGTTTAATGAGTTCTACTGATACAACTTACATATAGAATGTCATCTAGAGATTTTAAACATTACTTATTTGTATACATATTATAAAAGAAAACGAGTTTTAACTTGATATTTTATAAACATTTATTTTATTTACATGTGGATCTGAGGATTGAACCCAGGACCTCACACATGCTAGGCTCACACCACTGAGCCATATCGCCATCTGTAATTTAGCATTTTTATTTATAAACTGGCTTCTGTAATATTAATAAATAAAATAGCACTACTATTGATGTGAATTCTATAATTTGAGTAATTATAAGTTTTTAAACTTTTAGAAGAAAATGAGATTCTATGTTCAAAACTTCATTTCATAGAGGTCAATATCACAATGCCAGAAACTACATATATTTCTTATAAAGTCTTTGGATCCAATTTAACTTAAATAATTAAAAATTTCCTGACCCTGTACTCTCTCAGTTAGGAAATGACAAATGAGAGGATCATAATAAAAGGGTTTGGAAGCACACTGAAAATTTTTGAAAATCAAATGAACATACTAGTAATTTCCTAATCCTGGATTAAAAATACACAGGAATATAATTTCCAAGTTTAGAATATTGGTGTTGATTAGTTCTTTATGTATTAGTTTTATGTGTGTATATATATGTGCCTATATACACACATATGTCTTTTAGAATTTCTATTACAATGGAACTGTCTGACTCTAACTTTTTTTAAAGGAACATTTAGGTCAGTGGAATCTCATCCTACCCTGTCACTGTATTTCAATTTCTGATGTTTTCACAAACTCAGGTTATTTTTTAGTTTTTTTTTTTTAACTTGTGTGCTTGATTCTTTACATGAACAAGTAATTGTGAACCTGTCTCCTTCTCTGGTCACTGAAACACAAAGAACAAGATGACACAGAAAAGCCAAAGTTGTGGGGAAGAAAAGCAAGACTTGAATTTTACATAACTACATCAATCAGAGAGACAGACTGCCCTTTAGGAATCCATGGGTTTCCCAGTAATGAAAGCTTGGCATCTGTGAAGAAGCACTCTCTGGCTTTTTATTTCTTTACTTTAAGATTAAACAGATGTTAACTTTATGAACCATATAAATTTATTGACCATCAACTATGTGAAAAATTTAAGGCTAAACTCTTGGATGAAGAGTTCTTTAAGCCACTGTGCATTTTCTAGCTTTCATGGTAATTGCTCTCTAATTTAGAAACTGTGAAGAACAAGAATTTCTAGACAATTCTATAATTAGAAAGAGGCATATAATTTCAAACTACTCATATAAGCATATATTACATTAATACATCTGAATAAATGAAGCATCTGAGATCACAAAACAAAAACATGGGCCTAAAACTCCCCACACAGTTATGAAAAGTGCTGTAATGACAAAGCAAAGTAATTGTCTTTTGGGTCCAAAGCATGAGGTTTCAAAGTCCTGTAGCTAATAAATGTCTATACCTTATTTATTTCAAATTTATTGTTGTGCATGCATTATCATAATTTGTTTAAAGGATCATGTGTTGATCTAGTGTTTCATTTCAAACAACTCTCTTAAAACTACTGAGAATTTTTTTTTCTAATATCCATCACTAATAGTATTAGTACCATAGTTATATGGTGATTTTTGAGCCTAAAGGAGAAGTTTACTTAAAATTTAAAAATTATGTGTCACTGAAAAGGTAGAAGATATACTATATTAAAGCTGGCTTTATTGTCTAGGAAATAGAAATATCAAAGGAATTATTTCCAGGTATTTGGTCATTTTTGATGTACTGATCTGTGTATAATAAATAAAATTTAATTATATTTGCAGATTTATGGAACTATGCTTCAAATTAAATGTTCATTGAGAAAGAATATTAGTGTTTTTAGCTTCTATATCTATGTCTAGAAAATTTACATAATATCATTAAAATTATATGTTTTCTGTAGAAATGCTATTCACTGTATTGTATTTGGAGGAGGTTAATGGATTTGGCATTTTTGCTTCAAATATGTTTTGTCAAAAATAAACAGAAGGGCTGGGGATGTGGCTCAAGCTGTGGCGCGCTCGCCTGGCATGCGTGCGGCCCGGGTTCGATCCTCAGCACCACATACAAACAAAGATGTTGTGTCCACCGAGAACTAAAAAATAAATGTTAAAAAAAAAATTAAATAAACAGAACTTGGTTATAAAGCTTTTTTTATATTATATCATCAAATTATGGTGACGTTTTTATTCTCTTTCAAACACAAGTATATATAAAAAATAGTGATTCTTTTTTTTTTTGGTGTCATGTTATCTTCCAAAATTCTTATCCTTTGTGAAAAAAAATGATAATTTTGTAGTGCAGAATTACATCCTTATAAAGCCTATTTTATTTCCTCCAATTTTAATCATGGATCTAAATTCATATTAAAATGTATTGAACATTTTGACTGTGTGTTGAATCAATTCTTTGATCTGAAATTTATTGGGGTTTTCTGAGAAAAGTGTAACTTCGTGACTATCTTCTTGATTAGTTATTTGTTTAGTTATTGGTCACACTCTACAAGTGTGACCCTAGGTAAAATGCAAAGGATGATAAAGAGTAAAATAAGTAGAAGCTATACATTTATTATGCTTTTGTAACTGAAGAAAGGTTTGTGAAGTACTTTATGACTTGCATAACTCTCTACCTTCCATTTAAAGTCAAAAGATAAAATTCATCTTTATTTTTTATGTTTCACAAGTAAACTTCTAAAAATAAAATTTACACCTATTTTTCCTAATTCTGTTCATGATTTTTCAATTTTCTTGATTATATGAAATTTTCATAACTCATACTAACTTGATAATCTGTGTCATTTCCCGGTTTACAAACAATTATTGATTTTTGTCTCTTTTTAGTTATAGTTGGCCTCCAGTGACTAAGAGGAAGACTCCTTCCTGTCTGCTCCTCCCAGCCCGGCTCCAGCCTCTCAGCTTCCCAGACCCTCATGCAATTGGTTGTAAATTCTCCCAGAAGTTGTTTTACTGTCTAATTTTTAGAACTAAAAATAAAAATATAAAATAAAAACTTAAAAAAAAAGTTAAAATGCAAAATGTGGATGGAGAAAGCAGCACATATTTTTTTTTTGTAATTAGGCTTATTTTAAATTTTGAAAATATTTTTCTTTTTTAATGTGGGTCAGCCACTGATATTTCATCAAAATATAACAGTTTCTTTGTTGAGTTCAGGTAACCAAGGAATAGCCACACCCTCAGAACAAAATAAAACACACACATACAAAAAAGAAGAAAAAAAAACAGAATCATCTTTAACCTAAGGTTTTATAAAATGTCTCAGATCCTCGTAACTTGCACACAAGCTTCTGTGTTCAGTTGAATTGTAACTGCTTTTTGTATTTGGAGAGAGTGTGACTACTGAACTTGAAACCTTTTATTCTGAGTGTCTTGGTGGTTTCTGGTGAGATTAAGTAGGTGACAGGGTGAAGAGAAAGTGGGGAGTTCTTCCCTATTATAACATGAATTTTCCCCCACAGTCTACTCTCAGCTCCCAGACCTCAAGTTTTTTCTTACACTGGTATACTTTAATTATTCATACTCCCCCTTTACCAATTATTTTTAACAGCAGTTTATCAAACTACACTTATTAAGAACAATTTTAAAAATAAAGTTATAGTTCACCTCACCAGTCTACACTTATTGCTTATGGTTTCACTCACCTGCTATGCCTGTTTTTAGTGTCTGAAAAACATAGATATTATTTTCCATATTTTATCCAATTTCTTACATGTATATACTGGAAAGAAAATCTGGTCTGAAAATATTCCAATTTGATTGAATGCTATATTCAAGAAAATAATATTTAAACATGCTAAATATATCTACAGAATTTCTCAAGTAGCTATGCTTAAACCAAATAGAATATCCTTAAAAGAAAAACTATGGTCAGCTTCAATAAAGCAAGAATAGAACACAAGTATTTATCATTAATGATGGATTATAGATGATACATACAGAATAACCACAAGATTTAAAGGAAAAATTGTATTCAACATGGTATTGTAAACTGAAGTAGACTGTCAATTAATGATAAATAATAATAGAATTTCATTAATGATAAAATTCTAAAAAAGCAATTTTTCTGTGCCTCATTTCAAAGAGAGTTACTCAATATAGAAGAAAAATAAAACAAAAGGAGCACAGTTTGTGGACAGAAATAGTGGTTCTAACTACAGAGCTCAAGAAAGTTATGCTGATTTTCAGTAGACCTTGAAAATAGTTTTGTTAGCTTACCTCAGTCCTACCTTGAAAATGATGCTTTAATAGAAATATTAGCAAGTAAGTAATCAAGTGATTGAATACAGCAAAAGTTAGAAAATTCTAGTGATTTATTTTTCATACCACACACACAAAAAAATGAGTATTGGAAAATACAGGAAAAACAAAGTGATAAAAAAGAAAGCAAAAACCCACTAAACAAATAATGGAAAGTCAAGTTCTGCATATGAAACACAGTAAAATGTGCACTTTTTGTAATATTTGATGGGATAGAAGAAAGTAGTATTGATTGTTCTTGATGGTAAGAACATCCCTCCATGAGCAGCATTCATGTCCTGATATTGGATGTTAGAAAGGCTAATAAATTTGAGAAAGAAAGCATTCTTACTTCTTGTGTGTGTTTTGTGATGAAATCTATTTTAAAGTCAAATTTGTGAAAATTATTACTGGTTTTTAACCTTCATAAATTTTCTGTAAACAAAGAATGCAACACATAATTATTTTTAAAAGGGAATAACTAACTGATGAAGCATGAACACAGGTACTTGTAACTATTGAAAAATAGAGTGGGGTGTTGTGGTGTGTACAGATGCTGATACTCAGAAAAAATAAAGTTTCCAATGTAGATTAAGCAAGAAATCACAGAATGCATATCATTCTGATTTCATAAATGATAATCAATTAAACACTAAAGCCTTTTAATATTTGATTCATTAGTCCTGAAAAGAGAGAAGTGGCCCCATAAGCTAAATTGGTTTTCCTCCCTCTCTCATTGTTATTGGAAAAAATAATGGGAACACCTATTACATTGTGTATATGTATATATTTCAAGATTATGTATATATTTCAAGTATATATTTCAAGATTCTATGTATATATTTCAAGATTATGGTCAATATCAGTCAACTAGTAGTATGTATGGCTAAATTTATTGCCTTTTAGAACTTTAAATAGTTGCAGATAGAGTGGAGGATGTTGATTTGGGTCTAAAGTATGGAAACTACTGTTTTATATGGTACTGGGGATTGAAACCAGGGGTGCTTTATCATTCATATATATTCACAATTCTTCAACATTTTATTTTGAGAACTGGTCTCTCTTAGTAACCAAGGGTGGTCTTGAACATGTGATCCTTCAAGGCCTCAGCCTCTATGATTTTTCAGATTACAGGTATGTACCACCACATCAGGCCTGGACACTACCTATTAATTTTTACATGCATCTAATAATCAAAACTATTTTAAATATTCCTGCCTTTTCTTTTATTTAAAATATTGAATACTAACTTTCTGACATTGCTGGAGAGCATCTGCCTTTTCCCTCACTCCCACTTAGCTTGAGGCACACACAGAAAGAAACCAGAAAAACTTGTTTCAAAATATAATAGAATCCACTCTACAGCCATTCATATGTAAACAGAACAAAAAACAAACAAACAATTATACTGAAGCCAGAGACAGTGGCACAGGCCTGTCATCACCAACAGCTCTGGAGGCTGAGGCAGGAGGACTGCAAATTGGAGGCCAGCCTCAGAAACTCAGTGAGAGTCTGTCTCTAAATAAAATATAAAAAAGGCTGGGGATGGGGCTCAGGAGTTCAATGTCCCTGGGTTCCATTCCTGGTACCAAAAAATTAAAAAAAAAAATGCAGACTTTTTGTGCTCATGCTGGACATACCTTGAAATGGATGATTACAGCAAAGACAAAGATGGAGGCAATGAGATTCCTGAGGTAGAGATGATTCTGGTGGGAGAAAACCTCTCTAAGGGCTGGGACTTTGTCTGTGTTCGTGGCCCAGAGATGGAACAGTGCAAGATGGCGACCTCCAATTCCATGCCTGTTGGCAGAGTAGGACACAAACGTGAAGGGAAGAACAAAGGGCTGGACTCCGCTGGGTCTTGGGCCTCCTCCTGGCCAAAGCAGAGGCAGGAGAACAGAATCAGCCAGGAGACTCAGCCAGGAGACTCATGGCACCAACAGTCACAGCGTCATGATCTGGATTTTTTTGGCTCCAAGGATGGAACCCAGTGGCCCTAAGCCATTGAGCCCCACTCCCAGCCTATTTGTATTTCATTCACTGACAGCATCTCACTGAGTTGCTGAGGCCTTGCTGTTGCTGAGGCTGGCCTCCAAGTTGATATCCTCCTACCTCAGCCTCAGCAACAGGCAGAAATGGGCCTGGCCTGAGGAAAAGGCAACAGACCAGCCAAGGACACTGCAGCACAGGGCACCAAGGTCTGAGCACTTCAGAAATGGCATGAGACTGACTTTAGAACAAGAACACAGTGGGAAACGCTGTCACCATGGCCCCTGCAGCCCAGATCGGTGCTTTACTAAACATGGCATCTGTGGGCAGAGTGGCTAATAGCTGGGGACTCAGATGTCCCAGTCTCTCCCTGGGACTGCATTTTCCTGTCACCCCAGAGTTGGAACAGCAAGACTCGTGTCACCTTCTGGATGGCCACTCAGATGGGCCATTAGTCCTGTAGACCACATGGACAGGATATCTGTGACAGAAAAGCTGTCCTAGCTTTCCCTGGCCCCCTGGCATACCCGTGGTGGTCTTCTGACAGCCCCTCTCCCTGCCGCCTCTGGCTGTATAAGACAACGCTGATGTCCCTGTGGTAAAGAATCTGGAGACATGAAACCTTGAGCATTTTGTAAAGGAGGAATTTCAGCAATCCCAGGGGGAGAGAGTAGGGACTTGTCCTGGCTCCTCTTGCCACCAATGACCTCTCTGAACTCCCTGAATTTGCTCCGCTGAGCCACAAGTTGACCCTCAAACACACCAACTCATCTCTGCCCCAGGGCCTTTGCACCCGCCAGGTTCTCTAGATGAACCTGTAACACTCTTCCCCTGTCACCCCATCTTTCTTCTCTGCTCTATTCTGACCCCAGGGCCCTGGGATGACACTGATGCTCACACACCTTACGTTCTATCCCTTTGTATTATTAGCACCCACAGAAGTGCCTAGTGCTTAACAGCACCTTACTGACAAATGTCTGGAATGAAAGGTGGGTGACATCAATGGCAGGGTGTGGGCCTTAGAATCTTTCTGAATGTTTAACATGGTCATTTCATGCAAATCACTACCCTCTGATCTCTAGAAAATTGGTTGTTTAATGCACTAGTGTCACAGGGGGCAAGAGCCATGTGACATCTGTACTGTCCACCTCCCTCCCAGCCTGGACTGTCCCCCACCTCAGGGAAGAAGGACCAACTGCACTCTCCACTATACGGGCCCTTCCACACCCCACTTTCCAGGTCACAAGCTGAGCCGTGGTGGCACTCCTGGTAACAGGAAAGCCTTTCAGCTGAAAGCTACCTGTGCCTGCTCCACCCTCCTCTTGCCCGTTCTGGGGGTGTCCCCATGGCTTCACCATTTTGGCTCCTACAGCACCACTCAAAGCCCTGCAGGTAAGATCTCTGCCCCAACCAGGTCCCAGAGGTGGCCCAGGCAGCCACCTCCATGTCTCAGTTGTCTGTGGCCTTCATCTCTCCCTAAGTCCTAAGGCCCTCACTCTGATGTCACACTGTCTGGCTCAGGCTGGATGGCTGTGCCACCGTGCCAGCCATTTTCTCAGCCTGTCTCCCAGGGACAGCAAATCATTCCTTCAAAAACTGTCCCCTCATTCACCATCCTGCTCCAGAGCAAAGTGATCCTCTTGCTGGCTGCCACGGCCCAAGCCTTCGCTGACTAGTCCCCTGTGGTCACCACTGCTCCTACTCTTTTTGAACGCAGCCCCCCACCAAAACCAGGAGGTCTTGGCAGACTCCTTAACTCCTACCCAGATTTCACCACCACATCCACAGCTGGGGCCCAGGTGCTTCGCCTCCAGATCCTCAATTTACCTTTGATTTTCTGAAATTCTAGGAAGAGTCTGCTGTCACCTTTGCATACTGTTCTGTAAGTGTCGCCGACACTCCTACCAGAGGTCCAGTCTTTCCCATGGGATCTCTCAGGCACCCTGCAGGGACTCATCTGCAGTTTTCTCAATTTGATGTCATGGCACTGAAAGCCAAGAACCAGCTCCACATTCAATTCCAAGAAAACACAAAAAATGCACACAAATATTTTCCATGAGAGACTTCCCAGCAAAAAACAGATTCAGGGATCAGAGGCCAAAAGAAAAAGAAAAGAAAAAAAAGTCAGTTTCCCTTTTCTAAGAAGTCTCACATGTTTTTCAATTTTTATTTTATTAAGATTTGTAAGCCAGGTGTCATGGTGCATGCCTGCAATCCCAGTGGCTCTGGAGGCTAAGGCAGGAGGATTGAAAATTGGAGGCTAACGTCAGCCAAATTGGGGCTCTAAGCAACTCAGCGAGACCCTGTCTCTGAATAAAATACAAAAGAGGGTTGGGGACGGGGCTCAGGGGTTAACTGTCCCTGAGTTCAATCCCCAGTGCCTTCCTCCCCAAAATGGCAATACTGTGGGTTGAACCCAGGAACAGTCATTCTACTCATGACTGTTTTGAGACAGGGTCTCACTTATTTGCTAAGGCTGTCCTTGAACTTGTAATCATTGAACTAACTGCTCCTTGCCTGAACAAGTGGTTTGGTGTAGAAATTTTATGTTTAGAATCTTATTCGCTAAGAACAACTGCTAAAATATGTGCAGATGATTGTCCAAGGATATTCACTTCGATGCTAACTGTGACTGAGAAAGAACTGAAATGTCCACCAGAAGACAATAGACTAAAATCAACACTTCTTTATCTTTTCAGTGCAGGTTCCTGCTAAGAAATTTGAGGCAGGATTACTCTGTGGCATGCTAACTGTCCTTGAAATATTCTTATAAGACATGAAAGTTTAGATATCATTTTGATTGTAAGTGTTGTTGTTGTTATTGTTATAATAATAATAATAATAATAATAATTATTATTATTATTATTATTATTATTATTATTATTTGCTACTAGGGATTTAACCCAGGACCACTTAACCCCTGAGCCCTGTCCCCAGCTCCTTTTATATTTTATTTAGAGACAGGGCCTCACTAAGTTGCTGAGGCTGGCCTCCAGCTTGTGATCCTCCTGCCTTGGCCTCCTGAGCTGCTGGGATGACAGGCTTGAGCTTCTGCACTCAGCTATAATTTTAAACATTTGCACACTGAAAATTCAGAAGAAATGTTTCTGAAACAGTTATTTTCCCCCAGAGGAATACTCTGCATACATGAAAACTTCCAGCAGATGTGCCCAACGGGAAGCAGGGCCCTTACCTTGGTCGGTGTTGATGGTGGTGGGGTTGAAGGCCTTCCCCAGGATATTTTCACAAATGTTGCTTGAGATGGAGAGGGAAAAGCCAGAGCCCAGGCCGTGCCCTTTATAATGAAGCTCATGCAAAAGGAAGACGATCAAGCCTGCCACAAAGAACTGCAGAATTAAAATAAATTAATTAATAAAAGTGAACTCTGTGTTACTGGCCCCAGTGCCCTGGTTCCTTCCATCTTCAATGACAGGGCTCTCTGCCATGAGGGCCAAATAAGAGACCCTTCCTCAATCTGCCTCATGAAAATTCAGAAGCCAAAGCCAGGGTCTTTCAATTCTCTATTTTTTTTTAAATCTATTTTTTAGTTGGAGGTGGACACAACATCTTTTTTTTTTATTTTTATGGGGTGCTGAGGATCGAGCCCAAGGCCTTGTACATGCCAGGTGAACCTCTGCCACTGAGCCCCAGCCCCAATATTTTTTTTTTTGTCTCTTAATTGTTTTTGGGTTTGCAGGTGGACAGCATGGCTTTATTGATTTCAGTATTTCTCGTTGTAGATGGGCGCAGTGTCTTTATTTGATTGATTTCTTTTTGGGCGGTGACCAGCCTCCAACCCGGGGCCTTACCCTGCTCAGGCCAGTGTTTAGCCTTGAGACCAGCCCTGAGCCTGGCCTGGCCCCAGCTCTGGCTGAGTACTGCTGAGGAGGAAGAGGGACAACAGGGTCACTCAGGAAGCGGGGTGAGAGTGGGGGTTCACCTGAGTGGTGATCAGAAGGCAGATCCCAGAACCCATCTTTGAGGGGGGTCCCTGTCCATGCCTGTAATCACATCCATAATGGACTGGCCGATGGTGACAATCATGCCAAACACTAGGGTCCTAAGAAAATCTTGAGCAGAGAGTGAAAGAAATTCAGATGACAAATACTGACACTGCCCATGGAAACCTTGGTGAGGAGTGTCCAACTGTCACACGTCAAAGCGCATGAGAACTCAGAGGCTTTCTAGTGAAAGCACCTTTCATCTTTTTTGTGGCTTTTGGGATTGAACCTAGGGCCTTTCGGACGGTAGGCATGTGCTATACTAAACTTCAGACCAGTCATCTTAAATCTTTTTTTTTTAAAAAAAGATCTTGAATTCTTAATATGGAAAAACATTTTTAAAAAATTGTCAAGGGTAAGGAGAAAACTTCTGGGGCAGTAGCTCAGTGGTAGAGGCACTGAGTTCCAATTTCTGGTCTGCAAAAAAATTATTAAAAACAAAGAGAGAAAGAGAAAAAAACACCCAATTTGGGCTTTAGAAAAATAATGTAAATTTTTTGTTTGTTTGTTTTGGTTTTTGTACTGGGGATTGTACTCAGGGTCACTCAACCACAGAACCTCATCCCCAGCCCTATTTTGGTTTTATTTAGACACAGAGTCTCACTGAGCTGCTTAGGGCCTCGCTGTTGCTGAGGTTGGCTTTGACTCAAAATCCTCCAGGATCAACCTCCCGAACTGCTGGAATTAGAGGTGCGCACCACTGCACTAAGCCAAGTATATTATAAAATGTCAAAAATAAAAATTAAAAAAAGAAAACCACTTATTAGTGCTTTAGAAGGATAATGCATTAATTTAAGGCATTGAATAATAAATGCATTACTTAATATTTAATAATGCATTACTTAATTCATTAATGATTAATGCATTAATACATAAATATATTCTACAATCTTGATTTGTGTCTGAAACTCACAATTTAAGTTAGATGGATTTCTCACTGAATTATTTAACCTACTAACTTAAGATCTCTAAGACATGCTGTATGGAAGATGGCAGAGTAGAAAATTGTAAATATTGTTTTCTAAATAGCACATTCCAGTTAACAGAGGCTAGGCTTGGCTGACTCTGAGGCTGGACCCCATTATTGGGGCTGCGTATCATTTGATACAGCCAATACTCTTAACCTAGTTTAACAGCATGTAGAAACTGAGACTCCAGAACTATTATCTAAATTTCTTCCACATCAAAAAATCTAATCAACAGCAGAGCTGGACTGAGAGGATCACCTTTTTGCTCATTAAATTCTTTTAAATACAGAAGAAAAATAGCACTTGCTAAATAACTACCATGTGTTAGGCACTGTGAGAGTGATTATTTAATTTAATCCTCTTTTTTTTTTTATACTGAGGACTGAGCAGACGTGCTTCACCTCTAAGTCTCATCCCCAGCCATTTTTTTATTTTATTTAGAAACAGGGTCTCACTGAGGTGCTTAGGGCCTCACTAAGTTGCTGAGGTTGACCTCCAAATAGTGATCCTTCTGCCTCAGCCTCCAAAGCTGCTGTAATTAGAGGCATACTCCACAGCATCTGGCTATGATTGAATTCTTATGACAGCTCTGAAGTAGATGTCACCTCCTTCGTGAGGTATGAAAATCATGGCTGGTGAAGGGGTGACCTCCATGCACTGATCCTTCATGTCCATCCTCTGGGGCATTCCTGCCCTCCCCTGCCCTGCCTGGCCTTCCCCCATACCCAGCACCTACCAAAAGTGCTCTCTCACTAACAGGTCATGGAGCACCTACAGGGTCGGCAGGCAAAGCACACAGGCCAAACTGGGCTGTTTTCATGCCCCCAATTTTAGAGCCAATTCAAATTCTCAACTAGACACCAGAAATGTACCCATGATCTTTCTTAAACTTCTGGGCTCCCATTGAAGAGGGCTTGGTCTTTTGGGGTGTCACCCACTTCAATCATCTTGGTGCAAGCCAAGAGCTGCATGATCAGGCCCAAGGTGACCATTGCAGAGATACCGAGCTCCATGAGTGTGCCTAAGGTAATGGGCAGCCACAAAGCCCCTGTGAGCTCAAGAAAACAAGACATTATTTAATAAAATGAACCTACAGAATTGAATGTGACCCCTTTTTCACATTGGATGGGCTTCAGGTTGCTGGCAGCAATTATAGCATAACCCCCCAAAACCAAAAATAAGAACACAACTCAGTCCCTCTGTCGAGCGCACCAGACAACATGTCATTCTGTTTGGAAAGTCACGTACCCCTAAAGAGCCTGCTGCATTCCCATCCCCATGGACAGATCCATTCTGGATGGACAGAGGACAGAGAGGCCCGTCCTTCATCAGTTCATAAAACTGGAGAACATTCCAATCATTTCCTGAGTCAGCAGATGGGGCTGGCACATTTGGATCTAGTTGGGAATCAACCTTCCCTTTCCATCATTTTCAGATGAGCTCTGATTCTGAGTGACTGGAACCTCTTTGGAACCCCATTTTTAAACCGTGTTCATCAAATGCACCATCAACATACACAAGAAAGTCATTTCTAGACCCACAGGTGACTGGTTAGATTTGACCCTCCACTGTCACTCATGGTTTTGATCCATATATTTCACCTGTAGATATGAAAAAGATGCAGCTGAGAAACCAATAGAGAGTTCTAGAGAGTGTTCTATGTGGACTCACCATTTCATTTCAGGGATTTCAAACACTCTAGTTTTTTTAAGTTTTCAGAAATTCTCAAGCAGAGACTTATCTTGCTCTTCCAGGTTTTGTATTGCATTCAAACCCAACTCTTAAGAAGATGGTGTTTCCCAGGCTGGATGCACCCTTGATCAGGCTATTTGACGTGGCACATGCAGACTTTCCAGGCCACAGAGCTGCCCATTCTCTGAGCTCCACAGAAAGGCTGTAGTTCAACTAAATGGTGCTGGTGCAGCAGAAAAGAGGCACAGTGAGTCTAAGCCTCCTGCTGTTGGAGGCCAGAATCCCTCACATCCAGTAGAAAGGGTCCACAGAATCTGAGGCCATAATACCAAAAAAAGGATCTGGAAACAAGTAGAAACCAAAGGAGTGGCACATGGTTCCCCCCTCTCCCCCTTTCCCCAACAACAGCACAGGAGACCGGATTGACCTGACAGCAGACTAAGAAGATGAAAAGGGGGATGGCTCGCCACAGCACCTTTGCCTTCAACTGGATCGCAGAAGAGGTAGAATCAGAGGACATGAAGTTTCCCAGTAAGTCATTAAAAATAGAGTCCAACAGACACTTTCTCTGATCACCAAGAAAGGCCAAGGTGGGCTGGTGGCACAGCTCCATGGGGAAGCACTTGCCGAGCATGCATGATGTTCTGGGTTTAGTCTCCAACAGAAAACCTCCACCAAAAAAGCAAAGAAGCCAAAACATGCACCAAGCAGAGTCCTGAAAGGTGAGTCTCATGCTTTCTGTGGACAAAGCCAATGCGAAGATGTCCGTAGGTATCACGTCTGGGAATGCTCATATTATACAGCATCATGATCTTCCCACTGCTTAAGTGAGTTCAATGGCAAAGCTGTACTCTTAACCATTGACATGAACAGTTTAGATGCTCAAGGAGGGGCAAGAGGAAGGCAAGTTCAAAGACAGCCTCAGCAAAAGTAAGGCAGTGAGCCACTCTATGGGACCCTGTCTCTCAATAAAAAACAAACTAGGTCTGGAGACATCTCTCAGTGAGTGGTTGCTTCTGAGTTCAATCCTAGGGATAAGTAAGTAAGTAAGTAAGTAAGTACGTAAGTAAATATATTCTTTCTGTTGTTGATATTTTTAAAATAATATTTAATCTTTATTTTATTTACCTCTTCTCTTATGTTTAGTATTTTTTCTTCTACTAGCTTTGGGTTAGGCATGTTCTTGATTTTCTACCTCCTTGTAGAGGAAGTCTTGGTTGTTTTCTTTTTTGATGTAGGTATGTACTGATCTAATCATCTTAAATTTGCCTCTGCTCTATGATATAGGGTTTTTTGTTTTGTGTTTCTATCATCATTTTTCTCAAGAATCTTTAAAAATGTCCATTCTATTTGTCATTGACTCTGCTATTTGAGAGCTTTTTGTTATAATCGCAGACATGCAGGATGTTTCTGAAATTCCGCCTGTTGTAGGTTTCCAGTTTTATTACATTGTGTTCAGAAAAAAAGTTATTTCAAATGATTTTTAGCTTTTAAAATTTGTTAAGGTTTGTATTATGACTTAATCTGTTGTCTATTCTGGAGAATGTTGTTGGTACTGTTGTGAAGAATTTGTCTTCTTTTGGTTTTTGTTGGAAAGTTCAATTAAGCCTATCTGCTCTGCAGTGTACTTTAAATTCTGTGTAAAGCAAGAAGAGACAGAAGCAAGGTATTGTGTATATTGTATTTCTGATGAGAGGTTCAAGTCTGTGAGATTTTACAGAGTACTTACGGTTTTGTTTATGTGACTTCTGGTAACAAATAGGGTTTATTTTGTGTGTGTGTGTGTGTGTGTGTGTGTGTGTGCGCGCGCGCGTGTGTGTGTGTAGAGGGGTTGTATGTTGTATTTCTGTGTGCATGCATACTCAGTGTTTGGTTATATCATGTGCGTGCCTTCAGGAAGTGTAGAGTATATAGGAATGTATAAGCCTGCATTTGAAAAGTATACATTATAATTGCATGTCCGTCAGTACCTGGGTGATAACAGGCAGGCGTATTTGTGGGTATGTATATATTTTTTTAGAAAGGAAGTGGTGGTGTGTGTATTCGGGGAAAGCAGGGATAAAGGTGATTTATGCATCTCTGTTTTTGTTGGAATGGCAGTGAGTTGTGGGTCATGCACCTGTTTCTAAATGTGAGGTGTTTTAATGATATCTGTGGTGAAAGGGGTTTTAATGAGTGTGCATCTTTCCATGTATGTGCCTCAGCAAGAGGTGTTCACAGGTCTCTGTGGCTGGGTGGCATGTGTGCATAAAAATCTCTTTGAACTTCCCCAAGATTGAGTGGAACCAGAAATACCCTGATTACAAAAATGTAACATTCCTAACCCTAAATGACACAGGTACAACCACTCACATACACACATAACCATTTAAGCTAATTAGAGTCAAAAAGCTATAAGAATAGGGCGTTATAATCCACTGGTATATTAACCTATTTAAGATGGTTGGGCTTTTTATACAAAAAATCCTGAAGTAGTCCTGAAGAATATTTGGATTGAAACAGATGAGAAATATTGGTTGAGGCCCACTGCTATTTGTGTTTCACTAATATTAATGCAGAGACCATTAGGAGCAGCGCACTAGCTGAGCTGAATAAAAATAGCCAATTTCAAAGAAAATCATATTTTATATAATACAGGACCTTTTAGATCACATCAGGTTAACTCTTTTGGAAAGCAAATGTGTAAGCCATGCAGTTCACAAGACATGACATGGATCATCCACATTCCGCATGGCTTGTGAGGCCTCTGTTTGGCAGCAGAAGAGCCTCAACACTGGCTCCCAAAAAAGAGATTCCTGCAGTCCAATATTGGGATTAGAAAATTGTAGTAAACTATGGTGAAAGCAATTTCGAAGACAGATGCCTTCTGTTTGTTTCCAGAAAAAAAGAGTAAGGAAAATATAAGTTAAAAAGTCCTTTTCCATGAAATCCTATTTGTTTTGCTTTGTGAGCATACCCTATAGAAGAAAATAGAATTCTGAGTGTGAGGGGAAATCTGGACCTCCACTGATTGTTATAGAAGAATAGGAAATGTTGACACCAAGGGTATGCTATTAAATACTTAGCATAGGACTACCTACTTCTTTGAGAGAAGGCTCTGTGGTAAATAGAAAATGCTGGTAAAATCTTTTCTTTTGGTTTCATGAAGCCTAGAGTTTTATTTGATGTTTGAGATCAACTGTGCTTTGAAATATAATCTTCTTAGCATCCCTGCCATTGGTTTTTATGAAACGTGATTTAGCGTACTGTGATGGGCTAACATCCATTTCTTCTTTTTATGGGAAACATTTTTTACTAAAAAAATTAAAAATGGTCAATACTCTTTAATAGGGAATTTTATTCATCATTGAGTGGAGGCTTTCTTAAAATGCTTTTATTCAAACACATCCTTTTTTTAAAGAGAGAGAGAGACACACACACAGAGTGAGAGAGGGAGAGAGAGAGAGAGAGAGAGAGAGAGAGAGAGAGAGAGAGAGATTTTAATATTTATTTTTTTAGTTTTTGGTGGATACATCTTTATTTGTACATGGTGCTGAGGATCGAACTCAGGGCCGTGCACATGCCAGGTGAGCACACTACTGCTTGAGACATATCCCCAGCCCCCTCAAACACTCCTTTTATTTAAAATATAGAAATGACTGGCTTAACAAAGCCAGTTATGTAAAGAAAATTCAGACACTTTAAAATAAACATATCACTCACATTATATTTTCTACAAAAATATTTTATTTACCATTAAATTTAGAAAAATATAAAAGAATCAAATTATTTCACATACCTATAAAAGTTAACCTTAGATAAAACATATATAAATTTATACATAGTGTTCTATAGTGCACATATACATACATATTCTAAAATATATATTAGATTTCATCGACTTGGAGAAAAATTTCAGGAAGTATCTAGAATTGATATTGTTTAATAAAATTTCATGAATAAGTAATTACAAAATCGTGTCTAAACTTGTGAGAAATAGTTTCATATGTTATCTTTATCCCAAGAAAGTAAGTTTTCAGAGATTTATCAGAGGATATATAATCTGTCATTCCTCACTGTCTTATCATGCATTCACTACTTTTCTTATTTTTAGTGTGGATTCTCTAAAAGGTCTAAAGTGAACAAAATCTAATGGTCAGGCAGGTATACTGTGTGACTTACATCTGAGATAGTTTTCAGAACTCTGGGGTTCCTGAATTTCATGGGTTTTAAGAATCATTTTTCCTCTACAACTTGTTAGTATCACAAGAGTACGTGTTTCCATCAAAAATATCAACATTAGTCTCCCAGACTTTAGAAATCTTCACTTTGTGATGGTGTGCTTTGGGAGAGGCATTAGCTTTCAGAATCAGTTTCAGCCTTTAGCACACTTGTTCTTGCTACTTGCCATCTTGAAGTATTTTTTCCAGCAAAAAGTATGCTTAGAGAGTTATTTTGTGTATGGAGACAAACTTGAATTTTTATTTAACTTGCCTCTTGGCTGATTCATGTCTCTTAACCAGTGATGAATTTCTATTAATAATTTTACATGATTAATAAATGTAAAGGCATATTTAATAGGATAAAATTATAAGTAAAAATAGAATGAGCCATTTTGCCTTCATTAGGATTGCCAAATGAGAAAGAAATTTAATGTATTTTAAATATTTGTAATTTAAAATTATTGTACTTAAAATATTATAGCAATACATTTAAAACTGTTTCTTTATCTTAAAATATATGATTGAAACTTTATAACTTAAAGATTATTTTTTTTAAACCTGAACTCAATGAATCACATCTCACCAGGTGCAAAACTCAAAAATGAAGGCAGAGAACTTGTATATTAAGAACAAGATTAATTTTTTTTTTTAAAAAAATAGATGGCTATTATAAAATCTGAAAGATAATGTTGAAAAGATCCTTCAGAATGAAAACAGAAGATTAGACAAGGAGATTAAATTTTCCTAGCATGATTCTAAAATGAGAGAAATGAGATATGGAAAAGGGGAGACAGAACATGAAAAAATAAAATTCCCTACTGCTGAGTGGAAATGTGAATCTTCAAAGAGTTTTAAGTCTTTCCACAAAGTAAAAAGTGATCATGAATAAAGGTGCCAAACCCACAGTTGTCCCTGTGTTACCACCAGTCTCTCTGTCTAAAGACACAGGAGAAGTTGTTTCATGTTTTTTGAGATAAGGTTTAAAAGTAAACATACAAGCCAGTCAACCTTTCTTTAAACTATGAGCTAAACATAAAGACCATGGTGTCAACACAGACTTTATATCCTGTGATATTACTGTGTCTGTGTTTTAAACAATTTCATCTGTTGCTTTATGAATTTTTAAAAATTACTGAATTCTGTAATGGAGTCCTTTGTAAATTACCTGATAAATGTTGAATAAGAAAAAGTTATCTACCATATCTAGAAAGGCATTAAAATTAATTAATTTATAGAACTAGATGTAAAAGTGTCCCAGAAATGAATGTAAATTTGCTAGTTTACATTTAACTTCTGGATTCTTACCATGTATCCATTAAATTATAAGATTTGAAGAAAAATATTTTAAGACAGTTTGTACTAGTTATTTGTCTTGGCTAAGGGAAGTCAGACCTCTTAGTCAGAATGGAATGGAAGTCAGACCATTCCTCTTTGATATACCCCTAAATGCTGTGTGGTCCTGCACTGGTTTTGGCCTTGTTTTTCAGTTCCTACTCTTCTGTAGCACTTTTTGTTCTGACATTATTTAAATAGTGCTCTCATTCTGGGTGGTTCTACACATTCTGTATTATCAGCAACAAGCACAGGGTAATCATTAATTATTGAAGAAATACGAAGGAAAATTACTTCTAAAAAATAGATAAAGAGAGCTAATTATTTTCTTTAACCTTTTTTAAGACCTAAATATAATTACTCAAAAACTTGTTCTTCATTTTTTTTTTGATGTCACACTGGAAAGACATGAGAGAGTCACATGGACAGACACAGGGGATGTATAAAATTTTCTGAGGTTAAACCTTGTTGTGCACACCCATTTCTCATGTATTTGCTTAAAATTCTGACTTCTTTTCTCTAATATATAAAATCATTAAGATTTGGTAAATTAGAATGCTTATTAGTTTTGACTTTACATCAAAATTGATTGATATTTTCTTGACACGAATTTATTTATTTCATGATCCTCAGATTTTTGAGGCTTACTTAATATTCTTATCATCTTTCTCTTATGCTTGCATTACTCAGAGACAGAATTGCTGTATTCTTTCATATGTATTTCTTAAGAGCAAAAACTTCAGAGTATTTGTTTGGGTATCAAAGGTATTTTAAATTAATCTCATGGTAAAACAACTCTAAATACTCCTTTCTATGTTTTACATTTTCAAATTGAGGTTTTTTTCAGAGCATATTTTACTGAATATTTGTGTTTCACAATAACAGACTCAGAAATTTCAGTCACTAAAAGCCATTTATTTACTGATAAACGTACAATTTGGATTTTTAATTTTGTGCAGCTACAATCATATTTGATAATAATAGTTATGATGCTTTCATGAACAAAAGTATATTACAAAAATAGATGTATTTCACTATACCTTAATAAAAATGGACATGTATATGTATCATTATTTAAATGTTTATTTTCACCTCTGGGTATATTTTACCAATATTATTATAAAATAAATCATATAGCATTTATTAATTTATGTTTATTTGGTTGTACCATATTTATTTATTATGTTATTGTTGTATACATATTACTGGTTAACACATTCTTTTTTTTAAAGAGAGAGAGAGAGAATTTTAATATTTATTTTTTAGTTTTCAGCAGACACACATCTTTGTTTGTATGTGATGCTGAGGTTCGAACCTGGGCTGCATGCATGCCAGGCAAGTGCGCTACTGCTTGAGCCACATCCCCAGCCCCAGGTTAATACATTCGTAAAAAGAAAATGCTGTTTGATAACCATAGTAATGGAATATTAAAGAGCTTATTAAACTACTCTTTTAATACATATTTTCTTTCATCTTTCTAAAACCTTCTAAAATGTGTAAATTTATAAATATACACATTAAGGAACAAGAGATCCTATGGCAATAAGTAATATATCAAAGAATCAAAACCTGATAAATTCAGTGCTAGAATTAACAGTTTTCCTGAATTGCAGGTCAACGATGTCTCTAATGCAGATAGTAAGAAAACATTAAAATAACTAAATAACTGTAATTGAAATGATTCAGCAAACTATTTGGCATGACCATATATGGCCTCAATTTTAATCAAATATATATTAGATTTATTTATAATATATAGGTTAATTTATTCCTTTATGATCACTATCTCTTCTTTGAAAAATGACCTCTAGTAAACAGCCTCATTTGGCCTCAGGATGTGTGTACAGTAAGAAAAAAAGTCTCAAGAGTTCTACTATATTCATAATATATTCACATATTCCCAAGGCCTTTCACATACTGGTCAGTCACACACAGCAAGCAATTTGAAAGTTCATGAAGTTTTGCAATATAACATTGTTATCCTTCCAAGCCATTTCTAAGAATTCTGTGTGATTTATTGAAAACATCAAGGAAAATGAATATGTCTTTTTAAACCCAGAACTTGAAATGACACTGGACTCAAGAGATCAAGTTTATGAAGACAGGAGTTATGTGTTATGGCTTCTGTTTATCTGCAGAAGAGCTGTCAAGGTGAAAGGGGTTGTGTGAGAATGGCCTTAGGCCTGAACCTAAGCAACTCCTGTAATGCCAGATTCATGAGACCCCCAATAGACCTCCAGGAGCTGAATCTGATGCAGTCACACAAGAGTGTTTATTGTAAGCTCAAGCCTAGACTCACAACCATTTCAGATTTAGTGGTCTTAAAGAGTGAGTCTTTACCCTTAATTCATTGAGGATTAATAGATTTACAGAAAAGTCAAACAACAACTCTTAACATTGATTAGCACATTCATTGGCAGAAACAAGTTGTGTAAGGGTGATTGGTTAGTTCAAGTTGTGGATACTTTTGAACGGATTGGTTTAGGCCATGAGAGGTTGCAAGAGTGTATATGATAAACTTGCCTAATCATGTTACCAATCAACAAAACTACTGGGAAGGTCACCTGGTGTTTCAGGTATTTTCTGTGTCTCATGATTTTTGTGGTAGCTAGGGGGTTGCTGTGTGTCCTAACTTAGTGTAACTGAGTCAGGATCACTTTCCATGGAAGATCTCTCCAGTTATTGACAGACAAACAACTCAGCAGGGTTGGTATATGCCTAGGAGCACTCTAAGTTTTTCCATAGACAAGGGTAACTCCTCCCTTTGGACAGGCTTTGCACTGAAGTGGCTGGTTTCTCAAAAATGGAGTCACATCAGTTTCTCACTCCATTTAAAAAACTCCATTTTGAAACCTGAGGTCATTAATAGAGGTCATTTTCACCAGGCACACCCACAGAGCCCTCTAATATGGCCTCAGACAAATTACTTGCCCTCACCCTGATAAGCTGAATAAAGCCTCTGGCAGGCTTTCCTCTCCTGATAAGAGTGAAAGGTGAGAATATCAGGATGGAGGCCACCAGACCAGATATTTCTGACCTCAGGGTAAATGAGAAATCTGGTGGCACCTGATAATTACAAGGTGTGGTAAAAAATAAAAAATAAAATCAAAATTTAGTATAAAAAATAGAGCTAAAAACAGGGATTTAGCCAGCCTAAACGAGTATGTACTCCAGCTGGAAAGCCTGATGAGGACCTACACTGACATCCCATCACTTGCCATCATTTTCCTATTCTCTGTGTGATCCTCACTGCTCTCAAACTCTACCGCCTTGTCTGGACCTTTGTGTGAGCTGCAACTTCTCCCTGTGACCCTCTCCTCAACTGGTTGTCCACTCCCCACCAGAAAAAGCCTGTTTTGCTTTAGGACCTGATCACTGCTGTTGAGTGAGTGTGAATCTGCAGGACATAAAGCCTAAGGCTTGAGAGCTTTGAACTTAGCATTCAGAGGTAATGTCTGTCACTAGCCTGTCATGATTACATCTGTTTTGCAATGTTCAGAATTAATCTAATATTGTTTTCTGGGAATTAATTAATCTACAATTGCTTGGTGTTATTTGATTATCTCCACTGCAGGGCCGATCATTAAGGATTGTTGTTTTCTTCATTAGGAACCTATAGAGTAAAGTTGTATTAAGAATTTGAGTGAATAAAGAATTGAAAGGGGCAGAAATGCATGGACATTCTTTATTTCTCCCCTTGACTGCAATGTCACAAATTTGCTCCCTGGCAAAATGTTGTTATTATTTTTAAAGTATTAAATTAAGTAATTCTTATCACTAAAGATTATTATTATCTTCAATTCTAAATGTTGACTTTACTTTTGGCATTATCTCTGTCCTTTGACTGTTATTGTTATGGCTATTTACTGGTAATGAGGCCTTGCTTTCCCAATGCTGAAGTATAACCCCAGAGAAGCACATCAAGGCAAGTTTAGAGTGGAAAGTTGAAGCTTTATTAAAGGACAGCAGAAAAGACTTCTCTCTGGAGGAAGAGGGGGACCCAATGAAGTGGTACTCCCTTTCTCCACAGAAAAGTCCACTTCACCATGGCTGATTTGGGGACTGTCAGCCAAAGAGTCTCTGCAAAAGAGTTCAATGTAGATAAACTTTCTATTTTTGTGTTGCCCTGTTTACTTGGCCACTGGCCAAGGTGCTGGACACCCCCTTACTATTTTCACAAATATATCCAGTATAGTACTTTGAAGAAATTGCAAACAAGGCCTCTGGCCTTGAGCTGGGCTTCACAGAGATGTCTACATTTTTAAGATAATTTACAAATTGTCTCCATGTTAACAGCTGGCAGAGGGAGGAAGAAAGGGAAGAAGAAGTTCTCCTCTTTTCAAGTGTTGTCATTGAAGTGTTAACTTGCCCAGAACAGTGTAAGAAAAAGCTGCTTTTATGTAAACTTCTGCAGACTCTGAAACTCCCTGAACTTGGAGGGATTGATTGATAACAGCAAAAGCTGTGCTTTTTGAACCTGGATGCAGCCAAATAAAACTGTTTCTTTCTATCTTCAGTGCCTTGCTTCATTTGTCCCTACAACAAACTGGGACACAGCACTGGAGGGAGTACTGTCACATGTGATGAGTCAGGTTTTGCAAGAGAAAACACCAGCTGGGCTGCTATCCCATACATCTTTCCCACTTAGAGTAGCAATCTGACTCTGATTATCACCCCCAAACCTATCCCCACAACAGGAGGCCTTTACATATAAGGGTCTGCTGACTGTCCCATGTCAGTCACATGTTATTTGGAAGCCAATGACAGATCCACATGGCTCCACCACAGATGTTTTATCAGACACCTGCACTCCACTGCTCCAAGGCCAGTTCCCAGGAGGCTCCAACTCAATTGCATCTCTGTTCTACACCATTTTAATGAATTCCAGTCAATAAAGAAACTATCTGGTTCAGTCATGATGAGCAACAGGAGATCGGATGGATCTCCAGTTCAGAAATTCCTGGTCATGAGAATTTCAAATATTTCACTGTATTGGTCTAGACATCATTCAAGGATGAAGTAGGTGGCACTGTGGGTCTCAATTCTTTCAGGAACCATTATGGGTGAGAAAACACCATTCAAAGAATAATATATATGAGAGAAAGAGAGAGAGAGAGAGAGAGAGAGAGAGAGAAATATATATTAAAGACATGTAAAAGGAGCAATAGATATGCAAATTCAAATTCTTAATGGAACATATATTATTCAAAGATCACAAAAATATTTATTTTACTTTACATAGGGTTATGTATAAACTTGTTCAAATATGGAGCTCACCATTGGTTGAACTTTCAGTTCCCCTGGGGTTTGGTGGGAGTGATCTGTTCATGGAATTTGTATTTGCCAAAGTCAGAATACTCACGTGAATGTACCTGTTATAGCAGGAAGGGCAATATATATGTATTTAACAATACATGTTCTTACCCAACCTACAGAGAAAGGGAATCCATAAGTTATATATTTGTTAAATTTGACGATACATGGAGAAGTATTAGAATGAAAATGTGACTAGTGATATAACACATACCCTTGATAAAGCAAAAGGAAAATCAAAATACACAATTCCTTCTATGAACTTTCTGAATTTCTCTATTTTAGGTTTGCTTTTATGCATATGTTAGGATTAGTACTCAGAGTCTAGTAGGGTATGGGTTAGGGTCAGAGATTCAATACTTCAAAGGGAAAATATTAAAATCAATCCAATGTGTATATGAACATGTGCTACACAAGATCACCTCTCACTGTCATCCAGAACAATGCCTTGACATTACCATCACCCCAAGTTATACACAATTAGAGGGAGAAGAAGAAGAATATCTGTGAATACATACTGGAATGGAAAATGCTCAGCAGATCACAACCTTGTAGGTGGCAGAGGAGATTACAGTGACTGAGCCTTTAATCTCTCCTACTCTTGGTTGTGCCCTTCCAAAACCTGATCTCAGGTAGTATTTTACTGAGTCTCTGGAAACAAAGAATTGAGAAACAGAATGCATTAGTGGAAAGCTTTCCAGCACGCATCCTGGTGAATATATGAATAGACTGCTGCTTGCTTTGCAGATGGGCAAGACCTACTATGTTCCTAAGTTCCTGTATTTTTCCTGAATTTTGGCCACTCTCCAGAATGGGCTTGTGGTTTTGTGTCCAAGATATGTACCAGCTCCAAGCTCTGTGAAATGGCCATTTCCTGGATTGTTGAAAGGAATGTCAAGCATCTTAGAAAACTCAGAAATCAGTGTGACCGGTAAGGGTCTCAGTGGAGAAACCCTGCTTGGCTAGATAGCAACTCAAGTAGCATCATCAGGAGCTGTCAGTGCCATAGTGTACATCTTGTGCAGAAGTCTGTCCCCCAGGTGTGTTCTTACCTATTGTTCAATTCCCCTGCAAGTCAGGAAGGTCTTTGCCTCAGGCCACACCTTTGTGAAGCCTCAAGAAAACAGTTTCAAAATGGAAATTAAGGGGCCTCACCTGTGGCTTTTTGGTAAAGTGCTTTGTGAAGGGATGTGTCTGAATCAACCTCTTGGCACTGGGTGAGGCTGTGGATTAGATTCTCAGCACCCCATGAAACTAAATAAAGATCCTATATGTCCATCCAAAACTAAAATTACAGAAAAGAACAGTAATTTTGGATTAAGTCTTTCACCTATTTCTGGTAAGGCTCCTGACCTCCATTTAGTTTGAAAAGGGATTTATTGGTCAAATGAGGTGTTCCAAGCCCTGAAGTAGCTAGCATATAAGTGGTTGTGTTTTCTGCCTTGGACTTTGAATAGCTGGGAAAACAGGTATACACCATATCATTACACATAAAGAATCTACCCCCAGCAGTCAGTAGGCTTCTAATTTGAGAAGTAGGGCAGTATTAAACAAATTCTTCTACTTAATCTCATCTAAAATTAGTCAAGTTCCCAATGAAGCTACAGAAGCAAAATTTCTATCAATATTCTCTATTGATAGAAATTTTTATTTGCCAAACTCAGTTGTAGTCATATCCTATGGAGTGATAGTCATATTCTATCACTAACTTTAGCAACCCAAATCTGGTCTCTTTATTTGTCAAAGCCAGCTCCCCAGTTCCTTCTCTGCCTCAAGGCATCCCATTTCCATGGGTGAGCCCACTGCCCCTTATTTAAGGCAGTGTACTCTCACTTCATTAACTCCTCATGCTCTGTCTAGTGAATGTCACCTTCAATTATCTGTTCACAAAAAGAACCTTGAACTACAAACCTTGTCACTGCATCCATCTTGCAAGAAAATCTTTCATGATTAGAAGTTGAAAACAACTAGAAATAGAAGAAAGAAAAACAGCTGGATGATATAGTGTATACCTGTGATCCCAGCTATTCAAAGTCCAAGTCAGAAAACACATAAGTTCTAAACCACCCTGAACCCCTTGACCAGATTCTGTCTCAACATTTTTAAAAGGGTCAGGATTTAATTCTGTTGTTGGGAGTATGCATGTCTAGCATATGTGAGACCATGAATGCAATTCTTGATACTGAAAAAAATGAAAAATGCAAACAACAACAAAATAAAGATCACACATGAGAAATTACCTTCTAATACATTAACTAATCAAAAAAAAAAAAAAACAAAACAAAACAAAATATTTTCTTCCCAAAATGGAAAGAAGACAATTTTACATGCTTTCACTTGTTCTTTTTAACATATTAGAAATCCTGGTCAGATCAATCTGCAAGAAGTACAGGCAGAGGGCATGCCAAATGGAAAGGTAGAAGTATGAAAACCTCTGTTTATCAGTGAGATAAAGTTATATCTGGAGAATCTCAAGATTCCAAGAAAATAATCACCACAATGAATAAATTCAGCAAAGGTGCCAATACAAAAACCCCACACACACAAACTGTGTTTCTATACACTAATAATAAATATTTATATATATGGAAAGAAAATCAAGAAAACAATTTCATCTGACAAGTAAAATAAAATGTAATACTACACCCAATGTATTACTACCCAATCAAGTAGATCAAACGTGAAGACTTTAAAACAAGCAATGAAACTTAGAATAACAACAAAAAGTGAAAGATATCAAATGATCATGGGCAGGAACACTTAAACTTGTTAACATATCAACACTATCCAAAGAAATCTACAGTTTCTGTTCCATCCCTAAAAAAATTCCTAACTTCTTTTTTTCATGAATACCATTTTTATTTCATGTTTTTATTTACTCATATTCGTTTTACATGAGAGTAGAGAATATTTTGATTTATTCATAAAAACATGGAATGGATCTTATTCTAATTAAGATCCCAGTCTTGTTGTACTTGATGCAGAAATTATTCATTGCAAAAATTTAAAATTCCATCCTAAAATGATAGGGAATGTGAAAACAACCAACTTCAGGAACATTTTGAACAAGAACAAAATTGGTGGTCTAACCTGTCATAAATTCAAGACTCCATGCTATAAATTTACCAGTCATACAAATACAAAATATAGAAATGTTGATTAATAAAACAGGGTAAGAAATTCAGAAATGAAAGAAAATAAGTTCTCAAGTGATTTCTGTCAATAGCATTCCACGGAAATTGACAGTATTTTCCACAAATACTGTTGAGAAGACTGAAATGATAGCAACACATGAAACAAGGAAGTTGGGCCCTTATCTGACACCATGGACTTAAATTAACTCAACATAAATAGGGGACCTAAATGTAAGATCTGAAATATAAAACTCATAACACACAATAGAAAAAGCCCATGACAAGGGATTTTGACAGAGACTTTTTGAACAGCACATCAAAAGCACAGGCACCAAAAGGAAGAAACAAACTGAACTACATCAACCCGAAAACTTTGATTCATCAATGGAAACATTCATTAGTAAAAAGATGACTCACTAAATGCAAGAAAGCATTTGAAAATCATATTTGTGATTAGAATTTAAGATCTATGATATAAAGAGCCCTTATACCTCAATAAGAAGAAAACAGCAAATCAATATTAAAATGGGAAAAGGACTTGCACAGATATTTCTCCAAAGAAGATATGCAAATGGCTGAGAAGCACATGGGAAGATGTTCAATATCAATACTAAGAGGAGAAATCAAAATCAAAATCAAAATCACAATGAGATCCAGCTTCAAACACATGATGAAACAGAAAGAAACAGAAAACAGAAAAATCCCTGATCGGCTCCCATTCTCCAGTCCAGGAACAAAGAGGCACATCCACCCACCACCACAACTAAAACAGAAAACACCAGTGTTGCTGAGAATGTGATGGAGCCAGAACCCTAGTGGGTTAGAATGCAAAGTAGTGCAGGCTCTATGGGAAACTGATTGGTGGTTCCCCAAATTATCAAAAGGATCATTCAAATGACCCTTCAATTCTACTTCTTTTGAAGAGATATTTATATGCTTGTAATTACTACAGGGTTATTTATTATACTCAAGGGTACATTGAGGAAGAATATTTTTATTTTTAGCTGTGCACTATAGTTATACAAAAGCATGGAATATAGTTTGTTCCAAGTCAATCTCGAGAACTTGCCCTTTCCCTCCCTTCCTCCCTGACCCAGTTTCCTTTCTTCTTCTATACTGGTCTTCCATCCATGTATTTATAATTTTCTTAACTTGTGCTTTACAGATATACATAAAGATAAAACTCACTGTGGTCTCTTCATATATGTATATAGGATAGTATGGTCAATTTCATTCTACAAATTTGCCCTTTTCCTATCCCAAGGAAGAATTTTTTTTTTTTACATGTAGCACATGATGAAGTATTATTTGGTCTAAAAAACAAAGAAAATCCTGACCGATAGTAGAGTAGGGATGGACCTTGAGAATACATACTGTATGATCCTACTTATATGAAGTACAGTACACAGAATAATTAAAATAATACAGAAAGGAGAATGGTGACTTCTTGGAGCATGAGGGAAATTCATGATTACTGTCTAACAAATGAGCTTCAATTTTGCAAGATGAGAAAAGTTTTGTGGCTGCATGCTGGTTTCAAAAAATGGAAAAAATAAGTGTAATGAACACCACTGATGTGCCTTCCCAAATAGCTGACATGGCAAAACTTTGCTGTGAATATTTGAAAATGTATATAAAATTAAACTCATTCGGCTTATTTCCACACAAACAAAAACCAAGTAAATTCTCCACTAGTAGAAACTTATTAAAAGGAAGTTCTCTATGAGTAGAAATGTGAAAGGATCATTCAGGTTGAAAGGATGAATCACTCACTTGGTCATGCAAAGAAAAAAAGAATACAATGAGGGTAGCTCCACAGGAAAATTTAAAATAAGTATCATTGTACAATCAGTTCTTAACTCCTCTCCTAATCTGACTGAGGTGCAGTGGTGTAATAACTATAGAGTTTGTGATGTTGCCAGAGATGCACACCATGAGGCCAGTCATGTGCACATATGGGCCTAGGACACCACCAAGCTGGGAGGGCCAGTGGAGACTTGTGCTTAGGGTCTCTGTCTTTGTCTTGGCAGAGGGAAAAATGCAAGGGAGGATGCAACATGTGGGCAAACAAACAACTCTCTCAACAATTGTCCTTGAATCTGTGAAACTCCTGGCAGTTATCTTCCAGAGTCAGTCCCTTTGAATCACAATGGCCATACCTTACATCTTGGAGAAAAAGGTCCCCCCACCACTCCTGAGGGACCATCCCTGATCAGCACCCATCCACCAGCCCAGGATCCAAGAGGCACATCCACTCACCACCACAACTAATGTAGACAGATGTCAGATAAGAATGAGAACGCAGAAATCACTGTTGGAGCTCCAGATCAACAGGAACAAGCATTAGTGCTCTTGGGAAAGGCTTGCCATAACCAATGTGTTTCTGCCATCTCTTACGGCCACAGATGCACACATGCCCTCCAGCCACAGAGACCTGTGAACACCTCTTGCTGAGGCGCATACATGTAAAGATGCACACTCATTAAAACCCCTTCCAGCACAGATATCATTAAAACACCTCACATTTAGAAACAGGTGCATGACAAACAACTCACTGCCATCCCAACAAAAACTCAGATGCATAAATCATCTTTATCCCTGCTTTCCCCGAATACACACACCACCACTTCCTTTCTAAAAAAATATACTCATACCCACAAATACACATGCTTGTTATCACCCAGGTACTGACGGACATGCAATTATAATGTATACTTTTCCAATGCAGCCTTATACATTCCAATATACTCTACACTTCCTGAAGGCACGCACATGATATAACCAAACACTGAGTATTCATGCACACAGAAATACAACATACAACCCCCCTACACACACACACACACACACACACACACACACACACACACACAATAAACCCTATTTGTTACCAGAAGTCACATAAACAAAACCCTAAGTACTCTGGAAAATCTCACAGACTTGATCCTCTCATCAGAAATACAATATACACAAAAATCTCTTTGAACTTCCCCAAGATTGAGTGGAACCAGAAATACCCTGATTACAAAAATGTAACATTCTTAACCCTAAATGACACAGGTACAACCACCCACATACACACATAAACATGAGTCCATATTCCCAGAATCACTTGATACGCAAACACCAACTCCGAAAAACACATAAAGTTTCCAAACCCTCTCCAAATGTACACAACAATGATGTCACCTACAATCTACTCATTGTCATTTCCCAAATACATACATAACACATGTGTGGCCTTAATACACATATTTTACCCTGCACTCTAATGTCACACCCTTCCCTAAATAAAAAATTAAATTAAATTAAAAAATCAATATTTTGTGAATATCAAAAAGTATTCACCAAAATACTCCATTCAAACACTCTTCTTAATAATTATTCACAAGTCCCACCATGTCATAATAACCCATATACACTGTCAGTACCCAATCCTCCTAACTTGTATTCCCATATAAATATAACTTCTATATTATCTCAGTGGAAACACACACTACCCATCTACTGTTTGAGAATGAATACTCAGCCATCACACTTCCTAAATACATTCACAGTCCTAGATTATACAAGTCTGGGAACACACGTGTCCATCTGAATCTACAAATCCACAGTACTCCCAAAGACCCAAAGTACATGCAGCCAGTCTCTCACTATTAAAGGGCACAGAACTCACTATTAATGTACAAAACTGCTCATTCTTTCTGATATACTCAGTTAACAGCACACAACACTGTGGAGCTCTGAAAATCCTCAATAGCATAAACTTCCTATCTTCCAGCTGCCTGAGTGTAAACCCAGAGTTCCTCATGCCCAAATTAAAACAAATGCACAGCAAAACCCAAACAATTCCAATCAAAAACCTTACTTACAAACTCTCACACATATTCCAGTCGCCTCCAAGAAACACTTAAAATAGACATGAAGTAGGATTGAAGAGGCTAGATACCACAGGAATTTTCAGAAAGCAGGTTTATTGGCTGTTGCCAACCAGTCCAGAGTGTGGCTCATGCCTGAAACATTCTAGGGACAGATAATTTCAAAATATTTTGAATTTATGTCCAATGGGGGAAAAGGGCTTGAAGATTCACTTGACAAGTGTTTTTCATTCCATTCTCTAGGCCAGACAGAGGTTTCACAAGTATTTACCAAAAAAAAAAATTGGCATTTACAAGAAAGAGGAAGCTACCAACCACAGTAATCTTTGCATACTTGCTGCTGATCTGACAAGAGAAGAAGCTTAATTATGGCAAGGGTCTTTTGGTTGAGAGTATCTGGTGTGCTTCAGATACACATACCTTCAGACCACACATCAATCAGTATCACTCAAAAAGCAATCACACAAACACTCCCTAAGTAACTGAATGGAGCAAACAAATTACTTATTAACATGACAACAATTTGTATTCTCAAAAGAAAACATTTACAATCACCTGTATGTTGCAAACATGCACATACACAGAATGCCTCAGAATATGAAGTTCAACAACAAATCTCAGATGTACAGACACTGCTAACTCATCCTACATACTCATAAAAGACACCCCTCCATTCCCAAGAATAACATGATCATCTCAAAGCCCTAAACAAGAAAATACACAGCAGTCCACTTGAGACATTATCAACAGAATCTATACACATCTATGTGCCACATATACATAATTCCAAACACCCCAACATACCCCATGATTCCATTCTCTCCAAATCTCTGAACACCAAAGATTATGTCCCTAAATTCTGACCTAGACATCATGAACATACACATACATTGTAAAATCTGAAAATGCACAGATCCAACACATAATAGTAAGGCAACATCCTAACTCCTCTCAAATGCATTCACAATAGTCCACAATGCAAACGACACCTACAGATGCACCACTAAAACCCTAAACACATGTCCTGCCAGAAAGGTACTCAGCCAACAATAACCAAAGAAATCACTCAGAAAATATTTACACAGGACAACCAAACAGTCCCACACAGGAGAAATTATTGTGTCTTGTTTCATATGCTTTCCATACCTATACACACGAAACACATGAAACACATGAAAGCATGGTGGTAGAGGGACAAGTTCTTGTGTTCTCTCTCTCTCTCACAAACAAACACACACACACACATACAGAACATTACATACATAATCTGAACACTGAAAACCCAGTTCAAGGATATTATCTTGTGGGCCTTGCACACAGAGGTAGAGGGGAGAAGATGCAGATTTCAGGCACATACCTTGCTGTTGAAAATGTAAGAAAATATAAAAGTGCAAAGGAGAGAGCACATTCCCTCCTATAAAACTGAAAGGTACTTGCCAGCCACTCAATAACTCCTCAATATAGAGAAAACTCTTCAAATAATAAGAGAGTACTCTCAGATAATGCTTCTGGAGATGAAGGTACTCTGGGACATTTAAGGGGTTTCTAAAAGAGAGAATCACCCCAAATAGATTCTTTTGAGTATCTACCATCAGCCCAGATGGATGTCTTCTAGCTGGAAAGCCAGACCATTGTGTAATGTATATTCCAATGCCAGGGCTGGGCTTGTTCACCTGGGCTCCCCCCTAAGCCACATCAGCTCCAATTTCTGAATGGGGTCTGCAGTGTTCTCACACAAGAGACCTTGGGCATCATTACATGCCCAAATTCTAACCTGAAGATATTACTGGCATGTTTGTTGGTCAAAAAATTAGTGAGTAAATTGTCAGCTTTTCTGTGTTACCTTCAGACAGAAGAGGTAAATCTGGTTAGAGGAAGGTCTGGGCCCTCTTATATTTTGGACAGCAGCTGTCCTAATCACTTTCCAAACCTGTGATAATATACCTGAGATCACCACATTCAAAGGTGCAGAGACTTATTTTGGCTCATGGTTTCAGAGATTAGAGTCCATGGTAACTTGGCCCTCTTACCTGTGGACCTGTAGCAAAGCAGAACATCTGGCCAAGAGTGTATGGCATAGGAAAACTGACCACCTCATGGCTGCTAGGAGACAGAGAGAGACAGAGACAGAAGTGCATTAGGGTCCCAGTACCCCATCAGTGGCACATCCTCAGTGAGGTAATTTTCATCAAATGGGCCTCAATTTCCACAAGCTTTCAACACCTCCCAATAATGACTTCAGCTGGGAACCAGATGTTTAAGAGGTGAGCTTTTGAGGAACACCAAATGTTAATGCCAGAACATCTATCCCTTGTCCCCAAAAGCTCATGTCTGTCTCACAGCAATAAATAATTAAAAATAAATAAATAAACAAGCATTTGGACTCCAAGAGTCCACAAATATCAACAGTGCATTCTCAATAGTATTTGCCCAAAGTCTCTTCTGAGACTCAAGGGAACACAGTGACGCTGAACCCTGAGTTGAATGATTTTTTTCTGCCATTCTCTTCTTTTTAATTCATGAGTATAGCTTTCTTTTCTCCCCACCCCCTCAACCCTATCTTAATGACTAACCATAGAGTCAGTTAAAAGCATGAAAGTCAGTTAAAAGGGCCCTTGCACTGGGCACTGCACCTTACTATGTCACAGGAAATGTCCAAATTAAAAGGTATTGGCAGAAGTTAACAGAAGACACTGACTAGGAGGGAAACCAGACACACACACCTTCAGAATTGCAAGCATATAAAAAATCACATTATCTTAAATTCACAGGTCTGTGATGTGTCAGGGTACACTGGACCCAGATATAACCCACAGAATCCCACCTTCTTTAAATAACAGTTTTTTAAGAGAGAGAGAGAGAGAGAGAGAGAGAGAGAGAATTTTCTAATATTTATTTATTAGTGTTGGGCAGACACAACATCTTTATTTTTATGTGGTGCTGAGGATCAAACCTAGCACTGCACACATGCCAGGCGAGTGCGCTACCACTTGAGCCACATCCCCAGCTCCTTAGTGACATCTATTTTTAGTTGTCTATCAATATTTATTGATTTATATATGGTTCTAAGAATTGACCCCTGTGCCTCACACATGCCAGGCAAGCTCTCTACCACTGAGCCATGACTCCAGACCCCTCTGAAGGACAGTCTGTCAACACTAGTAAACTCTGCTTGTGTCCACCTGCCCATGACTGAGAGAACAATTCCACATAACACACTGTATACACTTTCACTCAGCAGTACTAAGCAAGATGAAACCAGGAGCTAGCCATTCATCTCTGAAATGCTGAATTGTTGCCAATGAAGCCTTTTCCTCTCCCACCTCTCTGCCTCTTCAGTTACTGACTTTCATGAGTGGAAGCAAAGCAGCAGAATCAAACCTTTTGTAGCTGCATTGGTTGCAATCCTCATTAATAATAAAAAAAAAGTTAACACATTTCATAGATACATCTACGCAGGGAAAACACAACTAACCCCAAAGGGAAGAAGAGGACAGCAGTAAGGGGAAGACTGAAAAAGCACAGCAGGGCACACGTTAAGTCTAGTGCTCCATTAAGTCTAGTGCTCCAGGTGTGAAACTAGGGCACCTGATGGTGTATTATGGGTGCCCTAGAACTTGAGCATCCTTACCCCTCCAGCCTGGTCTGATGTGGGACCACTCCCTAGAGCTTCTGTGCTCACTGACTTTCACTTACTTGAGCAGGTGTTCATAGGCCTGCCACTGCTAACCTCCACCACAACACTGGCTCCACTCTTATAGTTTGATAAATCACTGTTTCTGGGGTTACTGGGTTGCACTCCGAATGTGATATGCACATCCTGGTCACCAGCGTTTCCTCTGAAGTATGAATGTAAACCTTCACAACCCCTCAACTCTTCACTCTGTAAGCCTGATAAACAGCATCACATACACAATAACAAGGTCAGCTAAGAATGAAGACAGTAGCCAGACCCACCTAGACCATGGCCTCTGTGAGCCCATATGATGTTAGTTACACAGCAAAATGAATCTGGACATAGGATTCTGAGGCTGCCTTTTGCACGCAGGGCACCCTGATAATCTCTCCACAAGTCATTGTGCCTGCTAAGAAGGGTGGTGTCCTTCCCATTCCTGAGATGCCGAAAGGTGGCTTCTGTGTAATGGAACTAATTTCTTTACCAACCACACCATCTTTGGCCCCAACATTACAAAGTTTTCATTTCTGGAAAACCTGCAAGTATTTTAAATCTTTCTACCCTGGCTTTTGCTCCTGATCTTCATGGTATATCAGGCTGAAAGCTAATAAATATACCCAGGCCAATCTCAAATGCTGTACTGCCTTTAATATTCCCTGCTGGATAAATTAGTCTGTGTTTTAGTTGCCTTTTACATCACTGTGACAAAAAAAAATCTAACAACAACAATTAGAGCAGGACAAGTTTATGTAGCTCATAGTTTCAGGTCTCACTCCACTGACCACCAACTGCATAGCTCTGGGGCCAAGGTGAGGCAGAACATAGTGGGGGAAGTGTAGGGAGTGGGAAAGCAGCTCAGCATATGGCAATGAAGAAGCAGAGAGAGAACTCTGCTCACCAGGGACAAACTATGAACCCTGGATCTGTTTCCTCCACTTGATCCTCCTCTTTGTCCTCAGCCTGGGCGGGCTTATCTATCTGCCTGTGGTTGACTGGGAAGGCGAGAACAGGCCCATGGTGTGGCTTAACCTTTGTATTAGACCTCCTTGGGCCAGCTTGGGTTGACTCTGTGCCTAAGGCTAATGAGCGGAGCTCAGAGTCAAGGGATCTTAATTCTTTTAAAAGTTGGATCTGTTCCCGTCTATGTTGGAGAGACTTGTGCAAGGGAGCCAGGTTAGGCAAGGTAAGTGGAGAAAAAATATCTGATGGGGCAGTTGGCCCCTGATGGGCCAGAGCACAAAAGGCAGGAGGGATATAGGAGGGAGGTGGATGGGTAAGTCCTATAGGCTGTGGCAGGGTCCTGAGAGGTGGCGGGTCTTCTGAATGGTAGGGAGCTGCTTCCTTCTACAAGGTAGCCTCTTCCCCAGGTGTCAATGTGTCTCTGGGATTTAAAACTGGATAAAGGCAGTTAGTAGCTGTTGGAGCCTTATTCGTTAGGGTGGGATTTTGAGTGCGTCCAGGAAGGTTCCCAGGGTCCTGGGGATACTGAGAAGGATCTATGTCTATACTAACTGAAGGGCATGTCGAGGGGGGACGAGAGGGATGAGAGGTCTTTTGCATAGCCTCTTCCCCAATCCTGACAAGTTTTAAGGTACCATTGTCAAAGGGTGAACTTTTAAGAATTTCATTAATTTCCAGTAAGAAAAGGTGGGAACAGGCACCTTTTCTTGGCCAAAGGATTCATAATAATCTTTTAAACAGTCTCCTACTCTAAGCCATCTTTTACCATCAATGGTCCCTTCAAGGGGAAACCACGGACACAATTCTCCTATGTATGAAAAGAATAATTTTAAGTCCTTTTTCTTAACAGGTGCCACTCGTGTCTTGAGGGCCTCCTTGAGGCCTGACAAAAACAAATCATGTGACGAAACAGCTTGTCCCATGGTGGGTCACTCACTGTGCATCGTCCCCACTCTCCTCCTGGATCTGTTTCTCGGTCATGTCTGCCAAGGCAATCGCGAGCTCCGCTTGGCCAAGTCGCCCCGGAGGACGGCGTTCCTTCTCAGTCAAAGGCTCCAGCCCCAATCTTTGGGTGCCAAATATTCTGACCCGCAGGACACATCAACGTGGGCGGTAAACCTAGGTGGGGAGGAATGAAGGGACAAGAGACACGAAGGATGACAGCAAGACAGGAGTTCTGATCAAGCTGCAAACTTTTATAGTTCACACAGGGGTATTTATATGCTGGGGATGGGGAAGCTCTCTAAACAGCAATTGCTGGATGTGGGTGGTAAAACTGCCAGCTACAAGATGTCTGATGATCCTGATAACCACAGGATGTTCCAGGGAGATAGGTAGCTGCAGGATGTCTCCCAGGCAGGATGTCTCCCAGGGGGCTGTTTCTTGTAAATGTCAGGCTATTCTTTGAAGGAGAATTTCCTTCTAGCCCCTGACGCCATACCTCCCACAAAAAAGAAAATGCATTAACAGAAAAGAGTTCACACTGATCCTTCCTGAATTCCCCACCCCACTCCACCCACAACATCCAAAAATGGCCTTAATAGTCATTGCAGCCACGTTGATGCAGCACCTCCTATGTGCTAGGGACTGCTCTGCATAAAAAATCCCCAGGAGACACACCAGTATCTCCATTTAAGAAAGAAACTGAGGCAAAGAGAGATTTATTAACTTACCAATGATCACACAGCTCAAAAGAGGCCCATAGGGGTTTTAAACCCGGGCCATTTGGTTTTACTCCAGACCCCTCAGACCAAAGATGCAGTAAGTGGGAGGAGAACATCAGACATATGATCCACCTATGGCAGGAGGAGACTTGGGTGAGTGGAGCCTTCTGTGACACAGACAGTGTCCCCTCTCGGGGGATGCCTCACCTGGCCCTGAGAGGCCCACTCAGCCTGGGGGAGAAGAGAGCCCCCTGCCAGCCTTTTGGTTTAAGAGAATGTTCACTTACCTGAGCTGCAATGTCTCCACTGCTCTGAGGAGGTGGGGCCACGTCCTGTCAGAGATCCTTAAAGGTGACCTCATTTTAAGGAAACAAGCCTGTGGCCAATTGTCCTAGATTGATTAAGTCAGGGGCCAGCAGAGGCAGCCAGCAGAGGGGACACCATTGAAAAAATGAGCCGGGGCAGTGTCCAGGGGCCTGGGGCATGGCCTGGGCACGGCCCAGTGGCTCCCAGCTGAAATCCTCCCTGCCCGGGAGATCCTGGAAACTGCCTTCAGGGTGATTTTCAGGTGCATGCGCGGGAGTCCCTGCTTGCTCCAGCCTCAGGATAGGACAGGGAAGATTTCAGGCCTCATCAGATTATGGGCATGAGCAGGATGGTGGCCAGCAGGGGAAGACATCAAGGGCCTCCATCTCACAGCAGTTTATGCATTGTTTGTTGAGCCCCTACCATGCATCATATGGATGTAGCTGAAAAGTAGATTTTTAGCATGTGTAAAGGACCTGAGGCAGCAGTGGGCTTGGTACATTTGAGGCTGTGTGGGGAGTTGAGGATGGCCTAAGCCAGGATGTGCCTGGGGATAGCAGCACCAGATGAGGCAGTTTGGGAACTGATTGACTTCTTTCCCTTGTGCTCCACCTGTCGAACAAGCAAGGCACAGAGATGAAGATCTTTCACATGACAGATGAAGAGTCTGAAGGTCAGAGTGGTAAAGGCATTTTCAGGTCCCGAAGGTAACACATGGCGGAGTTGGAATTCTCACCCAGATCTGCCTCTAGAGCAGTTTACGTGTCCCTTCTAGCATGACTTTCTGACAAGTCCAGATGCACCCAAACTCAACCTCCTGTATCTGGTTTGGAGAGTCTCAGGTACATGAGTCATATAAAGCCCTGATAAGTCCTTCTGCAAAGGAAGTTTCTAATATTTCTTTAACCCAGCACTTGCAACGTTCATTTGAACATAAGATCCTTATAAATGTGACTAGAATGAAGACATTTCAGAAGTGACCTTGGGAGACACTGCTCTTGGTAACCCACAGAAGTCTCAATTGGTCTTCCTGATCTTGGGGAAGAGAATTCTGGGTATATTTTGGAGACTCAGTAAGATGGTGAAGGGATGGAGAGAGATTCAAAGGACTAATGGGGGTATTTCAGAGCGGGAAGGGATCCCTAGGAGGACCCTAAGTGGGACTCTAGAGAGATTTCCTCCGTCGCTTCAGAGAACAGTACCAGGGCCCGTGAGGGTAGGATAGGAGTTGGAGACTGTACCTGAGGTGGGCCATCTTGGTTGGGAGTGAGCTCCCCACCACCAGCAGTGTGCAATTAGAAACTGTTGCATTACACTGCTGAAGGTCACTTCCTCTAGGATTCTGGGCTTCGGGGTAAAGAAAGCCACCCCACCTGGGCCATGCTCAGTCCCCCCTTCTCTCCAGAGTGGGCACAAAGAAGCCAGGCATGGCACATTCATGACACTAGGAAAATCCTTATAAATAAAATAGTTACTATGAAAGCTGATGAGCTCTCCACAGTCCATCTCCTCTCAACAGGAATAATGCCAACCCCGTGACTCCAGTGTCACCTCCCACCATTGACTAGAGGAAACCCTCATTTTAAGAAGTATAACAAGAAAAGTGAGTGACAGTCTATTGACATTTTAAAAAGTGTGTGAGCAGTGGGGGCATGACTGGCTGGAGAGACCCAGAGACAGGAGGAGAGAGGAGCCACACCAGTCCCTTCCATCTCCGCTCAACCTGGAGGGCTCAGGCACCTCTGTCGCCCAAGGGCTGAAGCTCAGTGTTTTCTTCACCAAGAAGGAGGTCGAGGAGGGAAGGGGTGGGTGCGGGCCAGGGCCATGAGCCTGGGGTGCCCCAACTCCTAGGTCAGGGTCCCCCCTGGCGGGGCTCTGGTGGCTCTGGGGGACTGTCCTGGAAGGGCAGGCATGGAATCTGGCCAATGGAGACCAGGAATCAGGTCCCCTCAGCTTTCCAGCCAGGCTGCAGCTCAGGGACACACACGGACCTGCCTTGTGCCGGCACCACTGCCACCTGCCCCCACCGTCACCTGCACCTCTGGAGTGAGCGCAGCCTGGGGTGGGGTGCAGAGGCATGGGACAGATGTCCATGGAGACCATTCTAGGGAGGACATGGGGCCACCTCTACGCCCTCTCCAAGGTGAGGGGCGAAGGTGATGGGCCTGGGGACTCGCTGGGCACCGACAGGGACAATGCCCTGGGAATTCGTGGGCTCCAGGACTAAAGCCAGCCTCGGGCCTCCACCGTGTCGGCCTGTCACACTGCGCTCCTAGTGCAGCACGCATACACACATGCATGCGTGTGGGCCATCACACGCTCACTAGCGTGGATGTCACACCCCTGCACCAGCATCACTGACCGAGAAGAAGGGACTGGCAGGGTCGGTCCACCTGCACATGCGCAGACCATGTGCACCCACCCCATGATGCATGCACCGACCCCCCCACGCCCGTTCTGTCTTACTCATGAGCCCACTTACGTGCACACAGTGGGACAGACCCTCGTTCTGCCCTGCGTCCTACACTCCCAGCAGGTGCCCGTCCAGCACAGGCCAAACACACGGGGCGTAGCGCACCCAGTCACGGTGGCCTCCCCACCTCCCAGCACCCAACCTCGTGGTGCCCCACTCCCTGATCAGTGTTTGAACAGCTGTCCTGTGTCTCCTGAGTGCTGGGGGAGCAGGCCACAGATGGCCTCGAGGGAGAATGTCACCCTCTCCAGCTCCTCCTGCCCCCAGCCTGCCTTTGTCAACCAGGACAGCGCTCGGAGGGACCCTGCTGTGCTGCCCTCCTAGCTGGCTTCCCCGCCAGGGCACTGGGCAATGAATGAGCCTCGGGCATCCCTCCTGACCCCGTTGTCCTTGCCCATGCCTTATCAGTGGGCGCGGGTAGAGAGGACAGGGGCTGCCACTCAGGCAGGCCTGTTCTAGAAGCATCCACCCATCCCTCCCCTTCCTCTCCACCCGCCCAGACCCTCACATCAGCTGGTGGCCCACCTCTCAGCCATTGTCCAGGCTGTTCCCCGCCCCCAACTCGCCCCTTAGCAAGGACCCCTAACCTCCCTCTCCAGGAAGCCCTCTGGGTTCCCTTCCCTCTTGGCCTCGAGGCGCCTGCACCTCACCCCTCCCACACCAAGATGTCCATTTCTTGCTCCCTGTACATGACCATGGGATGGGGAAGCGTGGAGTTGTGGGGAAGGTGGACAGCTGGGTTCCCATCATCCTGGCACCCCCAGAAGTGGGGGGGAGCCCTGGCCAAGGGCAAGACCTCTGCAGGAGGAGGGTGGACGGGAGGGAGAGACTCAGGGTGTGCGGTGCCTCTATTCTCGGGCCTCCAGGAGTGAATCAGGTCCCTGGCCTTTATTCAAGAGTAAAGGATGCCACCACACACATGAGGAAGTTAGTAAATTCCCTCCCCTCCCCTCCCCACAAAAAAGGCTGCCAACTTCTAGATGGTAATGGTGTGCGGGATAGTGAAATCAGCATATCCATCAACACACTCCGTGCTCATCATGTACAGGGAAGGGCCAGTGGCTCCAGATCCACATCATCATCCTCTGGAGGCTCCCTGGGCACCGGCTTCCAAATACCCAGAGGTAGGGACATCCCCCCAGTCCCCTCCTAGGCGCCACCAGGCAGCCCCCGGGAGCTCTGAGGGACCATCATGAAGGGGACTCATTTCTACACAGACTGCCTTTGCTTTGGGGGACAGAGAGTGGGACTTGTGGGTTGAACTTGGTGTGACAAGGGTGGGCATCCTGGGTCCACCCCCATAGCTGGAGGCCTGCTTAAGAGCCTCCCCAGTGTTCCTCCCACTTCTCAAGTGAGCATGTCCAGACATGGGGAAGTAGGATGTGCTCCTAAAAGCATGTCTGAGGAGGTGAGGCTAAAGTGCAGGGCCCTCTGCTCATAGGAAGGGACAGACAGCACATGGCTTAAAAACTGGGGATTAGACTCAGGGGCACTCAATCATTGAGCCACATTCCTAGCTCTTCTTATATTTTATTTAGAGATAGGGTCTGGCTAAGTTGCTTAGCATCTTGCTAAGTTGCTGAGGCTGGCTGTGAACTTGCAATCATGCTGCCTTAGCCTCCAAAGCTGCTGGGATTATAGGCCTGAAGGACATAGCCTTTTTGTTGGGAAAACCTGGGTTCAATTCCCTGCCCTGCCACTTGCTACCTTGGAGATCCTGGACATGTGGCTTGGCTCTTCTGAGTCTCACTCTACCTATCTGCAAAATGGGGGTGATATCTGTAGCCCCTCTTTCAAGACTCTGTAAAGATTCACATGGATTTTATGTGGTGACTATATCCCACATAGCAAGCACTGGACTAATGCATGCCTTTTCATAAAAGTATTTCAGATTCAAAAAAAACACATTCCTGGTAATCCCAGTGAATCAGGAGGCTGAGGTAGGAGGATCAAAAGCTTCAGGTGAGCTTGGGCAACTTAGTGAGATCCTCAAAATAAAAAATAAAAATAAAAAAGTAAAAAGGGCCAGGGTTATAAGGCTCAGTGATAAAGATACCTGTGGGTTTGATCACCAATTCCACAAAATAAAAAAAAAAAAACGATTTTATGAAATGTCAGGCATAGTGCAGAGATGCAGTAAATATTCTTTAGATTGATGCTTGGCTTTCAGCAAGAGTCAAGTTGCAGCTGCCTTGAGTCTGAGTATTTTGTAGGTGCTCCATAGTAGCCTAAGGTTTACCTTGTTTCCTGGGCCCTGGCAGCCTGGACACACTTTGCCTCTTCACTGGAGGGCCAACAGGGGTTTTTGAAATGATCCTGTGGATGGGGTAAAGGGAGCATGTTCTGTCCAGGGTGAGGTCCCTGGGAAGCTTTTAGCATGGGTGTGTTAATGCAGGCTGGGAGGTCAGGAGCCCCGTGCCAGCCAATGAGACCTGAAAGCTTAGTCCCAGCCTGGAAGAAGGTTAAGGGCAATGTGCCAACATGAGGCTGACCTGAGCTTAGTTCAGATGCTGCCATTTACTGGCTGCATGGCTACAGGCTCCTCTCTGGTCTGTGAAATCGGGCTCATGTTGTCTTCTGTGCTCATCAACCAGGTTGGGGTTGAGGATGCAATGATATAGAAAGAATGTATAGATACAATGGAGTGTGAGACACAAGTGTCCTGGGAAATCAAATGAGAACTTTGAACATCTTTTACAGAAGGCAGCAGAGTAAAGAGGAAACCTTGAACCGGGGCTCAAATCTTGGTTCTGTAACTTAGGGGCTGTGTAACCTTAGGTAAATTACGGAACATCTCTGAATCTGGTTCCTCCTGTGAGTGCGTACTCTATTATCATGAAGGCATAATAGTCTTTCCCACCCTAGTGCCCACCTGTGACTCGCTGTGCTTCAGGAGAAAACTTCTCTGGCCAGAGCCTGCCACCACAGAACATGGTCTGTCCTTCTCTGACCCCAATCCACAATGTCACTTGAAGCAGATGGAATGAGAGGGGCAAGCTAGGGAAGAGCTGTGGAAGCTTGGTTGGATGCCAGGGAGCAGTGACAGTAAAGTGAAGTCCTGCCTGCCCTCCTGGTGGTTGTGCTCCGGCAGAGGGGTGCATGTTGGAACATATGCTACAAAGAGCAAACAGGCACGGGAGGGGATAGGTGTGGCAGGAGGCTGTTCTGGTTTGGATGTGAGGGGTCCCCAAAAAACTTAGCTGTGAGACAATTCAAGAGGGTTCGAAGGACAAGTGATGGGGTTGTAAGAGTCTTAACCCCTCAGTGAATTAATCCCCTGATAGTGATTGACTGAGTGGTGACTGAAGTGGTGGGGTGTGGCTGGGGAGGAGGGTCATGGGCCAATTATTTGGGATATATAATTGTATTTGGCAAGTGGAGCCTCCCTCTGCTTCCTGATCATCATGTGAGCCCCTTCCCTCCACCACACTATTCCACCATGAGGTTCAGCTCACCTCAAACCTTGAGGAATGGAGCCTGCTGCCTGTGCATTGAGACCTCTAAAACCCTGAGCCCCCAAGGCAACTTTTCCCTCTCTACAATTGTTCTGGTTGGGTCCTTCCATAGTGCAGCAAAAAAGCTGACTAAAACAGAGACTATTTTCAATCAGGTGGCAAGGAAATCTTCCCATTTGTTGGCACAGGATACAGAGGAAAAGACTGACCCAATGTCAGCCAGCAAGGTTCTGAAATATTCCAGAGGTCTGGCCCTCCTCTCTGCACCACGCTGTGTCCAGGGTCCCCTCACACTTTCTCCATGGCCTTGTCCTACTCGTGCCCACACCTCTGCAGGGACAGCCCAGCTGGCTACCCCTTTCTTCTCTCAGGCAGCCGAAGCTGCTGGGAGGATCTGAACTCCAGCCAGCCACGGCGCTCTCGGGTCCGTCCCTGCCCAGTCATGGGGAGGAGGCTCAGGACCCTCTCCTCAGGGGGGGGCATGTTAGGGGCCAGGAACTTACAAAGGCAAATAATGTCTGGGTAAACATTGGCTGCTGATAGTTCCAGCTGTGGGGGCCAATGATGTCCCCTTAGTCCAGATGTTGGCCTCACCCTCCTCCCTCCTGTGGCAGTACATTTGAAGAGAACCTTGTAGGCCAGCGGAGAGCAACACAGAATGCGGGGTGGGGAGGGGGCTGGCAGGGCCACCCAGCACAATCCATGAACAGCTAGCCAGCATAGTCCTTTGCCTTCAGGGTTGTCCGGACAGCAGGGGTCACTCCTGGGCTGAGAGTGTACCAGGGAAGATGGGGCCACAGCCTCCCTTGTCCAATGTCCCAGATTCCCTGGCTGGGAATGAAAACTGAATCCAGCGGTGGAACCAATGCCAGGACCCTATGCTCTCCCAGGATAGAGTGAGCGCCTTGTCCCTGGAGGTATGTCAGCAGGGTCTGCACCTTCAGAGCTGGCGAGAAGCAGGCTACTCAGGGCAATGGAGATGGTTGGGACAAGAGCCTTCTCTTGGATTCTTGCCAATTGCCCCACCCCTGATCCTGAAGCCCACAGGGTGACCAGTCCACCCTCCCCTCTAGCACCAGGAGAGTCTAGATCTTGCTTTTTCAAATATCCCTTTCCTGAGTGGGTCAATGTCTTGATGGGACCCTCCCCCAACCCAGGTGCACACCAACACTTCTCCTAATGCATCCTGGCTGGCCCGCTGGGAGCTACAGACGACATGTCACATGAGGGGACATAAGGGGGCTCTCACATTTTCCACGGCTGGGCTCCTGGGCCCCCAGCATTCATGATGTCTGATTTCAACATGAAAGGGCCCCTTGAGAAGGAGAGCCCCCCTCCCTTTCCCCCTCGCCTCTGCTAAGCCCCACTCTGCAGCTAAACACTGTCTGAGCCCTCCTCCCTCTGGAGCACCCTCTCACTCACCTGCCAAGCCTTCCCCAGACTGCTGCAGCCTCACCTCACAGCCTCTGCCAGCCAGGATGAGAATCCCAAGGTGGGGTGGGGGGCTCAGGGCTCCATACTGCAGAGGAGAAAGGGGGTCAGTCTGTCCTAAAGGTATAAGCCATTTGGCCAACCATAGGCCAGAATGACTGAATAAATCTTCTTGGGTGCTTTAATGTTCTGAGGACAGGAGGTCTCCCAATCTCAAATCCAAAGACAGGCAGAGCAGTGAAATTTCCCATGAGGCCTTCCAGGCATCTGCCCTAAATTTTCGAAGTGGCATTTTTTTAAACCTTTTATTTTGACCTAATTTTAGATTTACAGAAAAGTTCCCCAAAATAGAACAGATAGCTTCAGTACACCCCTCACCTAGCCTTCCCTAATATTCACATCTTACATAACCCTAGTAAATGATCACGCCTGAGAACTTATCTTTAGTTCAGTACAATCACCTGAACTTCACATCTTATTGGATGCTGGGTACAGTGGTGCATGTCTGTAATCCCAGCAGCTCAGGAGGCTGAGACAGAAGGATAGGGAATTCGAGGCCTGCCTCAGCAAATTAACAAGGCCCTAAGCAATTTAATGAGACCCAGTCTCAAAATTAAAAAAAAAAATGAAAATAAAAAAGGGCTGGGGATGTAGCTCAATGGTAAAGCAGTCCTGAGTTAGATCTCCAGTACCTAAAACAAAACAAAACAGCTCTTATTGGAATTTCTAGTTTTTCTACTAAGATCCTTTCCTGCTTTCATCACCCCATTCTGGACACCACACTGCATTTAGTTGTTATTTCTCTTTTGTGTCCCTGATCAATTGGTTGCCGCAGTCCGGCTGCAGCAAAATAACCAGGGGGTGACGAACAACTTGTGTAGATTGATACAGCAGGAGTGGGAGCCATTTATTGTAGGACAGGAGGGGTATATATACATTCCAAACAGCTTATCTTAATTAACATAAACTAGATACAGCAGTCAACGAATCACAGTTAATCCCTTGCTGGCGCCACCTCACAAACCACTTCCTCTGGCAAAATGCCAGGCGCCATCCTGACTTATTTACAGACCTTAACATTGGTGACATTCCCTCAGTCTATACTCATCTTTCATGTTCTTGACAGCACTGAGGAACAAGGGTTTTGTAGAACTGTGGGTTACCTTGTGTTCTCTCAATATCAGAGGGAGGCTCTGCAGTTTTGGCAATACCACAGAAATAGTGGTGGCTCCTTCTCAGCTCACCATATCTAGAGGCTCATGTCTTCAACATGTTTGATTACTGGTGGTGATGACATTGATCACTTAGTTAAGTTGATGTCTAAAGGGTCTATCCACTATAAAGTTACTATATTTTTCTTTTGAATTAATACATATCTTGGGGAAAATACTTTGATATATATGTGCAACTATTCATAACTTTATAATTTAATTTACACATATATCTTTTTTAATTTCTTTGTTTAGTTGTAGATAATTGTTATACCTTTATTTTATGTGGTGCTGAGGATTGCACACAGTGCCTTACACATGCAAGGAAAGTGCTTATCACTGAGCCACCACTCCAGTCTGACACAAGTATATCTTTATCATACAATATAGTAATTTGACACATATATTGATAATAATGGTGTAATTATCATTTTGCCTCTTAAAATACTTATCATTTCTCATTTTGTTTATCACATTTACTTTCATCTAGTTATTGTGAATCATATCATATATTGTTGTATATATAGAATAGAACACAAGAACTAGTTAATCCTACCAGTGTTTGTGCCCATTTCAAAATTTGCCTACAACTAAAGATTCCAAATGTTCGGCACGTTTTTTTAAATATTCATAAAATGTCAAATTATTTAAACATAATGAAAATGATACCTGTAATCCCAGAAGCTTGGGAGGCTGAGGCAGGAGGATCATAATTCAAATTCAGCCTCAGCCACTCAGAAATGTCCTAAGAAAATTAGGAAGATTCTGTCTCAAAATAAAAAAGATAAAAGGGCTAGGGATGTGGCTCAGTGATTAAGTGCCCCTGGGTTTCATTACAGGTGCAAAGAAAATAAAAAAATAGAATAAATAAAATAAGTAAACTGCTTATCCACAGAAAAACTTGGAAGAATCAAAACACTCTTTTAAACAAAAACGTAGACATCAAAGTGTATATCATGAGAGACTGGGATTTTGCCTCAGAGGTAGAGTGAGCAACTAGCACATGTGAGTCACTGGGTTAAAACCTCAGTGTCACATATAAATTAAATAAAGATATTGTGTCCACCTACATCTAGAAAATAAAAATTTAGAAAATAAATACTTTTAAAAGTGTATATCATAATTTTTTTCAGTTAAAAGGTTTCATTAGTGATTAAATTAATACTTTGATCAAAATCAAACCAAAGTTGCATATGGTCAATGCAGTTGAAAATTGTACTAGATTTTTTTTTTTCGTTAGTGAATATGACTGTCAGGGTGAGGGTGTTGAATCCTGCAGAAGAGGAACAGTTACTGGTTTGGTTTGGTCTCAAATAAATTATGGGATGATCCCCTGGTTTATGTTGTAGCTAGTGGATCCATGGTTACTTTGCAGAATCCTGTGGTGAATAGATGCCTTGGAGGACCTAAAATTCTCTGTGGAGAGTGATTTTAGGCTAAAATATTACAAGCTTAGTGAGTTTAAACTGAATTTATTTTCTTCCAATAATCTGAGGCAACAACTCAGTTGTTACAACCTCCATAGAAGATGTAGGCAGGCCTACCTAATATCAATTTATTGGTATTTTTTTCTCACTCAGCATAGCTCCATCAGTTGACTTGTAGGTATGATGTGAAAAGCAGCATGAAGAAAAGTAAAACCTTCTGCATAGATTAAAAGAAAAAAAAAGGGGACTCATGGACAAGCTGAATCCTGCTTAAAATAGTATGAAGGAACTGTCATTCATAGAAAATGGCAGGATACAGAAAGTTCTTTTCATTATCTCCACCCTAATAAATGCTTAAAAAAAAGAAAAGATCACCCAGTTATTTCTAATGGAAGAATAACCTTCTCTGGTACAAAGACTAAGTGAGTAAATATCCAAATATCGAAGATGTGGTGATGGAAATGCAAACATTCTGACATTCATTAGAGGTCAGGAGAGTCACATTACAAGGATTTTTTTTGATCCTTCAAAAAAAGACAAATGCTATGTACTGATGTTTATGTGGGCTCTTTCTCGTCCAGCAAGGGGTTTCACGGAAAATTGTAGTAGAGACTATGTCTGTGAAGTCACTAATCAAGACCTCTGGACATCAAGCAGGAAACAGGTCCCATTTTGTTGTGAAGTTACCATGTATATATACTCAGGCAGTAGCTTAGCAGATTACAGGCAGCCACCAATGCAATTTCTTCAGTGACCAATCAAGGAGTGAGCAATGGAGCAAGAGCAGGGAATTCAACACATAGCCTCATGCCCAGGGCTGTGCATAAGGGGTAAGTATTTTGCTCTTCACACAACCTAGCATGGGATAGTGTGTTGCCACTCAGGCACTCTTAATGTATGCCATGAAGGCAGTATTCCATGAACTTGACTCTAAGACATCATTGTGGCCTCGCCTCTCTAAGATTTTTTGAGGTTCAAGGTTGTGCCATACTTCTGGTCTCTTTCAGATGAGATCATTGTGGTCAGGTGATGCAGGGGTGCATCCACCTCATTACAGGAGTTTTGCTACCTTTACATGGGGACACAGCACCAAGTCTGCTTATAAATAATTGATGCTTGAAGTCTCCTTGGACTTGCATTCTTTAACAGAGATCATTAAGTTATCACTTTCTCGCAGTAAAATCACATCTATCAGCAATAAGATAAATATGGTGTACTAAAGATTAAACACTTTCATTCAAAATTAAATTTAATCAAACTATGTTAAAGATAGCATTTTGTAATTATTAGTTTTATTAGATGTATTATTTGGTAATTTATGGTATATATTCCCCCCTTGTGACAGAACAGCTAGTTCAATGACCTTTTGGGCCTTCTTTGCCTCAAGAGAATCCAAGTTGGGTGCAGCTCTGACTTGAGAGCATGTCAGCAGGAGGAAATCTCCTGTCTGTTCTTGAAGTCTGTGAAGGGTCTTTGCCACAGCTTCAGTAGAATTTTATGTTATAATCGAGCAAAAAAGTGCTCACATTCTGTACTGTTCCCAAGTGGGTTGTTCTTTACTTCCTCAAAAATTATTTCTGAAAATATTCTTTTAAAAAACTGTTTATCATTGACGGGTTTATTGGCAGAAGCCATATGGAGATGTGATAATTTTTAAAAATTCAAGGTCTTTTTTAGAGAAAAATCCCCACATAAATGTAGAGGGCTTTATGTTATTGTTATTGTTGTTGTTGGTGGTGGTTTGTGTCTTATTTCAGCAGCATCCCCAGCTTATAACTAAGTGGGCTTGAGTCATGTTCTACTAGGACCTGTTATAAAAACACCCCAATGTCCTAGATGTTGGAGTCTGCTGGAGCAGTGGTTTTCTAAGTGTGGTACCAATGCTAGCAGCTTCATACTCATAGGATGGCAATGAATTCCCATGCACAAGAATTATCTGGAGTGGCGGGGGTAGTGGTTTCTTGATTGGCTAGTTTCCTCATTAGCCTAGAAGGTAAGAGGGATTCTGACAAAGGACACCATAAGAGTAAATGGCCTTTACCAGAATGGGAGGGGGTCTTCCAGGGAGGTGCTTGATATCCTGTGATTGGAAGAGGCCAGGTAAAACCTGGTGGATGCTCTAAAACAGAATTCATTAATGTAGCACCTGATAGCTGTATCCACACCACTCTATTTTATTTATTTATTTATACTTTTTTAACAAAAAGTTTATATTGGAACACAGTTAGCAAGGCATTTGTTCAAAGGTACTAGATTTGAACTCCAAATAAGTCATATTATCCATAATATTTGCTCCTGGTGATTTATAGAACATCATCATTCAATAATTTTCACGATTATGGAAATGTTCCGTGTCTATCCTGCCTAATTCAGTAGCTTTAAGCACATGATATTTTGGCATATAGATCCTGTGACAGAAAAAGCTGAGTTTGTCAATTTGATGAATTACATGGCCAATGGCCACAAGATTGGGGAGCACCATTCTAGGACACCAAGGCGGAAAATGGAAGCATTTCCTCTAAAAACTGGAAAAAGACAGGGATGCCCGTTTCCACAACTTCTATTTAACATATTTCTTGAAACACTGGCCAGACCAATTAGACAAATAAAATAAATTAAAGGGATATGGATAAGTAAGGAAGAACTCAAATTAGCACTATTTGCAGACAATATAATTCTATACCTAAAAGACTCGACATATTCCATCAGGAAACTGCTAGAACTAGTAAATGAAGTCAGTAAAGTAGCAGGATACAAAATCAACACCCATAAATCAAAGGCATTTCTGAATATCAATAAAAAAATCTTCTGCAAAGGAAATGAGAAAAACTACTAACTTTGAATAGTATAAAAATTATAAAATCCTGGGGAATCAACCTAACAATAGCTGAAAGATCTCTCCAATGAAATCTACAGAACCCTATGGAAAAAAGATAAAAGATGACATGAGAATATGGAAAGATCTATTTTTTTTCTTAAATAGGCAGAATTAATATTGTCAAAGTGACCACACTACCAAAAGCACTATACAGATTTAATGTAATCTCAATCAAAATCCCAATGACATTTCTCAGAGAAATAGAAAAAGCAGTCATGAAATTTATCTGACAAAATAAGAGACCCAGGATAGCTAAAGCGATTTTTAGCAAGAAGAGTGAATTAGGTGGCATCTCTATACTAGACCTTAAACTATGCTACAGATCAATAATAACAAAAAACAGTATGGTATTGGCAACAAAATAGACTTGTAGACTAATGGTATAGAATAGATAACACAGAGACCAATGCCCATAATTAGAGCTCTCTCATATTTGACAAAAAGCATAAAAAATGTACATTGGAGAAAACGATATCCTATTCAAAAAATAATGATGGGAAAATTGGAAATTTATATACATTAAATTAAAATTAAACCCCTCTCTCTCACCGTGCAAAAAACTCAACCCAAATTGAATCAAGGACCTAAAAATTGAACCAGAGACACTGTGTATATTAAAAGAAAAATAGGCCCAAATCTATCTGGTTAGTGCCTTACTTTCTTAATAAGACTTCAGAGCACTATGATTTATATTAAGCAACAATAAATACTATTGGTCTAAATTAAAAAGGTTCTTTTCATCAAAAATCCTGGATTCTAAGGGTGGTGATTCTCCACCCCTTGGCCCAAGTGAATAGGTCAGAGGACATAACTTATTAAGGCTGTGTTAACCATGTTTATACTTACTGCATAGGTAAGTTTCTCCTCCCAGAATCTGGATGTCACACCAGCCTCAAGTCTAGTGAGGCAACTAGAGAAATTACACACTCATCACAGAGTGGACAAGACAAAGAAGTTGGCTATAGGTCTTCTTGTACACATCCTGGGGATGGCTCTAGAACTAGGATCAGGTCCCTGTAACATAAAACCATCTACTCATGACACAGGGACCCTCTTCTAGCCTATGCATATAATAAAAACATCACTGTTCATCTGAGTGTGTGCATATATGTATTTGTGTGCACCGTTATAAAGTGTGTGCCCAGCTGTGCCTCCCATCCTGGCCTCATGCCCTCCCCCGACCCTAGATGACCTTTACAAATCCTGCTACAACAAAAGCAATATCTATGTTTAGCATAATTTTCTTAGTTTGAAAGAAATGTTCTCAGTTATCCTGTCAATAGAGTATCCTTGGGCCTCAACTATATCTACATGTATGGCTTTCTAATTTTGTTTTCAAATTAAATGATATAATAACAGAAAGGGCCTCATTAATTGAAAAAAGGCTCACCTAGATCTCAGTGAGTGAGATGATTCTTGGAGTCTTGACCTTCCTCTGGAGAAATGTGGAAAATTGGATCAACAAATGGTTGCTTTTATGTGTGGTGGGAAAACACTTCCCCCTTAGATATGGGAAGGAAGTCCCCAGTTTGAAGAAAGTACACACTGAGTTGATGGGGAAATTCTCCACTATGCACTGCAAATGTGCACGGTGGAGTAAAATAGTTGTAGCAGAGGTAATAATGAGGAGGAGGAAGAAGATGGTGATGGTGATGGTGATATACACACATTTGAACTGCTGTGCCAGAGCAACAGCTGTTCTGATGACATTTCTACTATTGCTATTGGAGCAGAGGAAAGCATCAGTCTTGATTCCAGCATAAAATGTGAAGGTGGTAAATGCACCAAAATGTGTCACAAAAGTTTCTGTAGCCTGGACACATTAAAGAATAGCTATAGTTTATTCAATAGGCTCCACTTTCTATTAAAACACAAGGCTTAGAGACAGATTTTCATACTAAGACTCAGTTACAGGAAATACACCAGTGTCCCTCCATGCACGGGACAAAAGCTGCCTCTCTGTGCTGTGCAGGACAGGGTGCAGCTGGCACAGCGAGGCAGTACTCCTGTCCAGATTATTTCAGGTGACAGAGGCTTTTGGTGTCATCTAGAAGAAATGGCAAGCTCTTGGCCTCCTCTATCAACAAATAGCAGCAGAGGTACTACTCCAGGTCAGAGGATAGAGTTTCCCAGAAAAGACAAAGAAGAGGCTAGGGTGGGGGTTCAGGACAGAAGATTAAGAGTCAGGCATTGAACTGGAAGTCAGAACAGTTCATCCTATGCCCTGGACTGTAACCTGAGTCTGAGGGCTGAATCTTTGGGTCTCTCCAGGACATTCAAAGAAGCCCAGGACATAGAACAAGACTCACCTAAGAAACGTCCTGGAGGAACCTGGCCTCAGGTATCAGCCTGAGTAGATTTTGTAGGGCTGAAAATCACACAAGAAACAAAGCTGAGGTGCAAGTACCTTAGAAGGGATCTCTGGAAGGTAGGTGTATAAATATCCCTTAAGCAAAGAGGATCCTTTCACTTAAGCAAGTTCAGGCCCATGATCATACCTTAGGTTCTGAGGCAAGTTAGATTGCAGAGCACTCTACAGAGTCTCCTCAAGGAGGCTGTGCATGCTCCATCCAGGGAAGGGGACAAGTATCCCCTCCCCCACCTGTTATTGAACATGATCAAAGAGCCTTAAGGGATGATGTGAGTGGACATGGAAGGAGAGGCCAGGGAGGAGTGGGAAGGCATCTCTGCAAGTTCAGCAGCAGGCTTCCTGACTGTGTCTTCAGAGCCAAAAACACCTGGATCTTCTGTTCTATGCTGTCATAATTATCCAAAGAGCTGCTCTTCCCATTAGAGTGGGAAGGCACACTGGAGGAGCAGAAGCGTGTGCTCACAGATGCAGGCCCATTGCTGCCTTCCAGGGTGGTCTTGGAAACACCCCGGATTGCTTCAGTGCACATCAACTCAGCAGAAGTGTCTGCCCCGCCAAGGTCACTTCCATAGGCTCCCTCCTGGTGGTGGTGTTTCCTGGAGGTGCAGCAGCTATGGCATCCTTTGGTGGCTTGGAGAGGTGGTAAGAGTCCAAGCCCCTTGGGATGAGGTCTGTGTCCCTGGAGACTGCTGAGTTCCTCTTGCTGGGTGTTCTCCTGGGGGCTTCAGGGAAGACACTTTTCAGTGAGCTACTCAGGCTGCTGGCAACTTTCAGCCCCTTCTTGATGAGCTGGGCTCTTGTTGCTGGACTCCTTCCTGGTTTTCTCCAACTGACACAGCTGGATGGCCTCTTGGATGCCATCATTGCTGCTGGAGTCAAGACCTTGTGCTGGGGCTCCAGGGACCTGGAGCTGCTGCCCCTCCCTTCAGCCCTGCAGTTCCTATTGCCCGTGCCCCTACACTGTGCTGCCTGGGGCTTGGGGACAGCAGACCTTGTGCCACCCAGGTTCTCAGCTCTGTGGTAATCTTAGGCCTGAGGCTGCTGGGTGCTGTGCTAATCTTTTCTGATCTGAAAGTTCATGAAAGAAAAACTCCTAACAGGCTCCATCAGACTGTGGCTAGCAGCACCATGACAGGGGGCTTCTGGGTGGGTTTCAGTGTGGATTGGGGAGAATTTTCATTTGACTTTGTTTTCGTATCCACAGACCTGTCACACTTTTGGTTTTCATGTTGTCTTTTCTCATTCAGAAATAGTTCTATTTCTGCTTGGATGCTCTGCTGAAAGGAGTCATCGCTGCTCACCCTGACTGGGAAGTCTGAGCCCTGTTTCCCACCGGCCTCCAGGGGCTGCCAGGAACATTGCATGATGCTGGGGTAAGTTTTAGGGAAATCAGGGTGGGCAGGGTGCCACTGTGTGGAGGGTCTGTTTTGCCTCTGCTATCCTCCCTGCAGCCCTGCCAGGGTGAGCCCCATTGGGCATGGGCTATTGTTCTAAGGAGAGCAAGAACCAGAATCCTTGTACATAGCCCTGCCTAAATGCACACTAACATGATGTTTTTATTTAACAGATGTGTCCTGGTAAATATGATTTTTGTAGCTTTTTGTAAATTAGTTATGCTGCTGTAAAAAATATTTTTGAAAAATGTTGTCTTTTGTTTTCGGAGTGTGTTCCTAACTGCGTCTTTCTGTGGTCCACTCAGGAGCCATTGCTGGACATGCAGTTTGATTCTTACCTTCACGGTGAGGGTCACCCTGGCTGGAACTCTGGTCAGTTCGTAGTTCAGATGCTCAAGTCTGAGGAGGCAGTGGCCGCCTTCCGGGAAGCACTAAAATGCCCTAGTGTCTATCAGAAGCTCCCAGAACAATGCTTTTAATAAAAGACACAATGGTCCCTAACAGCCAGAGCAGTTCCTCTTAAAATTGTAATCACAGCCTTGGATTAGTCAAATGTTTCTAAGCACAGTGACTAGGAAGCAAACTAACCAGCCAGTGTGTGCCTCTTGAGACCCCATTGAGACAGTGGCTGTCTCTGCAGCCTAGTCCTTCTGTGTCTCCTGCAATCACTAGGTGATTCTAACATCTACAAAAACCTCTTTTTGTAGGAGACCTGCTGTTCTCCTCGTTTGATCATTATGCTAAGAGATCACACTGCATGTGCATTTTAACTGTCCTTTTCTTGATTTGTGCACACAAGTGAATAAGTACAGCAATTAGGTGGTTTGCTCCATAGACAAATTTGCCAGAGCTCAGTGCTGGGGACAAGCCTTGCATACCTACATATCTGCCATCCAGGAGCTGCAGCCCAGTCAGGGCTCTGAATATTGACAGAGCCACTGGTGTTAATGCCTCCTGCCACCCACCTCCTGGGTCAGAAGGGTGCTGATTGTAGGCCATGGCCTCTGGTTTCCTGAGTCAAGGCCAGGTGTTGCTGCCTTGGTTTTCTTACCTTCTGCCCGGTGGTACTAAGTTATCCACGGTTGCTGAGGGAACAGGTACGCTGGCCACTGATGTCCTCCAGTCACCCCATGTTCTGCAACTCTTATTCAGCTGTAAGGCAGAGTCTACCTTTTAGCCAGAGGATATTGTTGGTATTCTAATGTGGATGTGAGTCTTGTACAACTCCTGCACCCCTGGGTTTAAACAGAAACCCAATTCTGCAGCCAAGTGCAGACCCCCACCCACAGTGAGCATCAGCTGGGTTAAGCTGCAGTCCTGAGTATCTCAATGTGCCTGTGATAGCTTCCTTGTGGTGCATTCACTCACTTAAGTGCTTATGAGAAAAACAGTTCCATGTAATACATGTTCTTTATTTAATCTACTTTTTTTATTAGTTGTTCAAAACATTAGAAAGCTCTTGAAGTATCATATTTCACACATTTGATTCAAGCCGATTATGAACTCCCATTTTAACCCAATATACATATTATTGCAGATTCACACCGGTTACACAACCATTTTTTACCTACTGCCATACTAGTGTATGTTATATTCTGCTGCCTTCCCTATCCTCTACTATCCCCCCTCCCCTCCCCTTCCCTCCTCTCCCCTCCCCTCCCTTCCCTTCTTCTCTCCCTACCCCATCTACTGTAATTTATTTCTCTCTCTTGTTTATTTTTCCCTTTTCCCCTCACTTCCTCTTATATGTAGTTTTGTATAACAATGAGGGTCTCCTTCCTTTATCATGCAATTTCCCTTCTCTCTCTCTTTCCCTCCCCCCTCTCGTCCCTGTTTAGTGGTGATCTTCTTCTCATGCTCTTCCTCTCTATTCTGTTCTTAGTTGCTCTCCTAATATCAATGAAGACATTTGGCATTTATTTTGCAGGGATTGGCTAGCTTCACTTAGCATAATCTGCCCTAGTGCCATCCATTTCCCTGCAAATTCCATGTCATTATTTAGTGCAGAGTATACTCCATTGTGTATAAATGCCACATGTTTTTATCCATTTATCTAACCATTCATCTATTGAAGGGCATCTGGGTTGGTTCCACAGTCTAGCTAATGTGAACTGTGCTGCTATGAACATTGTTGTAACAGTGTCCCTATAGTACGCTCTTTTAAGGTCTTTAGGGAATTGTCCAAGAAGGGGAATAGCTGGATCAAATGGTGGTTCCATTCCCAGCTTTCCCAGGAATCTCCATACTGCTTTCCAAACTGGCTGAACAAATTTGCAGTCCCACCAGCAATGTACAAGTGTACCCTTTTCCCCACATCCTCGCCAGCACTTGTTGTTGTTTGACTTCATAATAGCTGCCAATCTTACTGGAGTGAGATGGTATCTTAGGGTGGTTTTGATTTGCATTTCTCTGACTGCTAGAGATGGTGAGCATTTTTTCATGTACTTGTTGATTGATTGTATGTCCTCCTCTGAGAAGTGTTTGTTCAGGTCCTTGGCCCATTTGTTGATTGGGTTATTTGTTATCTTATTGCTTAATTTTTTGAGTTCTTTGTATACTCTGGATATTAGGGCTCTATCTGAAGTGAGAGGAGTGAAAATTAGTTCCCAGGATGTAGGTTTCCTATTTACCTCTCTTATTGTTTCTCTTGCTGAGAAAAATCTTTTTAGTTTAAGTAAGTCCCATTTGTTGATTCTTGTTATTAACTCTTGTGCTATGGGTGTCCTCTTAAGAAATTTGGAGACCGACCCCACAATATGTGGATCAGAGCCAACATTTTCTTCTATCAGACACAGAGTCTCTGATTTGATATCAAGCTCCTTGATCCATTTTGAGTTAACTTTTGTGCATGGCGAGAGAAGGAGATTCAGTTTCATTTTGTTGCATATGGATTTCCAGTTTTCCCAGCACCATTTGTTGAAGATGCTATCCTTCCTCCACTGCATGCTTTTAGCCCCTTAATCAAATATAAGATAGCTGTAACTTTGTGGATTAGTCTCTGTGTCCTCTATTCTGTACCATTGGTCCACCCGCCTGTTTTGGTACCAGTACCATGCTGTTTTTGTTACTATTGCTCTGTAGTATAGTTTGAAATCTGGTATCGCTATACCGCCTGATTCACACTTCCTGCTTAGAGTTTCTTTTGCTATTCTGGGTCTTTTATTTTTCCATATGAATTTCATGATTGCTTTATCTATTTCTAGAAAAAATGCCGTTGGGATTTTGATTGGCATTGCATTGAACCTATAGAGAACTTTGGGTAATATCGCCATTTTGATGATGTTAGTTCTGCCTATCCATGAAGAGGGTAAATTTTTCCACCTTCTAAGATCTTCTTCTATTTCTCTCTTTAGGGTTTTGTAGTTTTCATTGTATAAATCTTTCACCTCAATAAACTTAAAGATGAGGACCATATGATCATCTAGATGTGGGTTCATCTTTGTGTCTTGTATTTTTGTGTTATTGTTCCACATGTGTCCTTTGGTACCAACACCATGCTGTTTTTGTTACTATTGATCCATAGTATAGTTTAAATTCTATTATTGTGTTGCCTTCTGCTTCATTCTTCTTGCTGAGGATTGCTTTGTCTATTCTAGGCCTCTTATTTTTACAAATGAAATTTGTTGTTTCTTTTTCTAGTTATATGAAGAATATCATTCATTGGTAGAGATATAATGCTAATCAAAAGTACTCTAAGATTCTCACTCCCATCAGAAAGGCAGCCATCAAGATTACAAACAACACTAAGAGTTGTCCAGGATGTAGTGGAAAAGGCACACTCACACATTGCTTGTGGGACTGTAATTTGGTGTAGCCAATCTAGAAGTCAGTATGGAGAGTTCATGGAAACTTACAACATAACCACCATTTGACCATGCTATCCCACTCCTTGGCTTAGATGTAAAGGACTGAAAAACAGCTTACTACAGGAACACAGACACATCAATGTTTATTGCAGTACAATTTATAATAGCTAAATTGTGGAACAAAACCAGATGCCCTTCAGTAGATGAATACACAGAGAAACTTTTATATATATACACAATGGAATATTACTCAGAACTAAAAGAGAATAAAATAATAGCATTTACAAGTAAATGATTGGAGTAGGAGAATATAATTCAAAGTGAAGTAAGCCAATCGAAAAATATCAAAGGCCAAATGCTTTATTTGATATGAGGATGCTGATTCATAATGATGATAGCAGGGCATGGGAGAAATGGAAGAACTTTAGATAGGGCAAAGGGAAAGGAGGGGAATGGAGAGGGCATGGGGGTACAAATGATGGTGGAATGAGTTAGACATCATTACCCTAAGTACATATATGAAGACACGAATGGTGTGAAAATACTTTTTGTACAACCAGAGACTTGAAAAATGGTGCTCTCTACATCTAATATGAAATGAATTGCATTCTGCCATCACATATAACAAATTAAAATAAATAAATATTTTAATAGAAAAGTGAAAAAATAAACAAGGGGAGGACATCCACCTTGTTTTCATGAAATTAAGAAATAAAGGCCGCCAGAGCCATGGGAGTGGAATTTGGCGAGCATGCCAGTGGCTTTCTCCACAAGGAGGTGGTCCGATTCATTAATAATGAAGCTCTCCTGAACAGTGGTGGCCCCGAGTTCTACATGGCCTTTCGCTCTTGTCCCTGGAACAAGGTAGAGGAGTGGATTCGCACTGTGGTGGTGGACTTTCAGGTGCCTCGAGACCTCAAGAGGGAATGCACCTGAAGTGTCCTTGCCCTGGGCATGCGAGTGGTGGCAAGGCAGCGGGAGCAGCAGGGGCATCGTGCCTGTCTGCTGCAGGACCAACTGGAGGAGGTTGAGGCGGCTTGCTGGGCTTTGGCCTCTGAGTTGCAGTGGCTGTGTGAGGACCGTGATGATGCTACTACTCAGCTGCACTTCACTTAGATTGTCTTTCAACAGACAATGGATGAGCGTGAAGTGCTACGTGATAGGCTACCTCAGGCTGAGAGGTCAGCCTTCGCAGATCCATTGCCCCCAAAGGTTGTACCTGTTATGGGAGCCCAACAGCATGGTGCTGTGGCATGGTCCCTGGAAGGAGAGGAGCAGGCAGAGGTGGTAGCACCTGGAACACAGGGCATACCACATTTGGAGGCCCAGATGCCAGCCCCAGCACTTTTGCTTTATGTGCCAGGACACCCAGGTCCTTAGCTCCAGGCACTGCAACCCCATGTGAAAATGTCTGTGCCCCATTCAGTGCCAATCAGAGTCGGATTCCCATACTAAACATCTCTACAATCCCCTGTAGTAATGAAATCAGAATCAGCAGGGACAACAGCCACAGCAGTGACAGCAATTGCACCCCAGGTGCCTCCTCTTGTCAGCTATCCACCTGGCTTGTGGGCTCCAGTGGGGTGCCAGGAGGAAATGGCTCTTCAATGTGTCCAGAGTTACCTGTGTGTCCAGAGTTCCCAGAGTTGCCTTGTCCTGAGTTGTCTGAGTTGCTGGGGCCAGGATGAATATCCTGAGAACCTTCCATGCAGATGCAACCTGGGAGATAGAAAAAGCCCCAAGCAAAAAGAAGGTCCTGAAGGTCCACATGGAATGACTTCCCTGAGGGAAAGCATAAGCCAAAGCCAAAAAGAGGGTCAGGAGAGACCCAAAGGGAAATACCCCATGTGGCAGAGCATTAGCCTTTGCCTGGTATTTTTAATTAAAAAACAAGAATGTCATTGGGATTTTAATAGGAATTGCATTAAATCTTTGTAAAAGTTTTGGTAGTATGGCCATTTTTGGCTATATTAATTCTGCCTATCCAAGAGCATGAGAAATCTTTCCATCTTCTAAGATCTTTTTCAATTTTTTTTCTTAGTGTTCTATAGTTTTCATTGTAGAGGTCTTGCACCTCTTTTTTTAGATTGATTCCCAAGTGCTCTATTTATTTGAGACTAGAGTCAATGGGGAGGTTTTCCTACTTTCTCTTGCTGTGGATTCATCGCTTATATATAGAAATGCATTTGATTCATGGGTATTGATTTTATATCCTAATTTGCTGAATGTATTTATTGGTTCTAGAAGCTTTCTGGAGGAATTTTTTGGATCTTCTAAATATAGAACTATGTCCTCGGCAAGGGGTGATAATTTGAGTTCTTATTCTATGCAAATCACTTTAATTTCATTCATCTGTCTGATTACTCTGACTAGAGTTTCAAAGAGGGCATCCCTGTCTTGTTTCTGTCCTTAGAGGGAATGCTTTCTCCTTTTCTCATTTAGTAATAATGTTGGCCTTGGGTTTAGCATAGATAGCTTTTACAATGTGAAGACTTTGCATACATTGTTTGTATAGACCTCACCATGTGCATGTTCAAGCATGAGTGTTTGTGGTATGAGATGACAGGTTAGGATGAGAAGCAAAAGAATGGATTCCACAGCAAGAGTCATGGAAGAGGAAGATTAATTCAAATGATTGGATTAAATCCTACTAAATAGAAAATAGTTTTGTTTTCAAATTTAAAATAAGGGGGATGTGATCTTAAAATTTCTCCTTCCTGAAAATTTCCTCAACTCTTAAAAGATAATACTTTGTATACATTTTCATTCTGAATCAAAAAGACATTTTAATTTTCTCTATCTACAAATGTTTGGAGGTTCAGAAAGATTGAGACATGTGTTGGTTTAGAATTACAAACCAGAAATGGAATCTTCTTTGATTCTCAAAACTATAGCTATGCATCCCTTTCATCCCATGATTTTTTGATCAATGAAATAATTTTGGGAGTAAATCCTTTTTTTCTAATTTAACTTATTTTTATTAACAACAAATATTAATATATAGTTCTAGGTTTCAGTTTTTGAAGCAATACACAAACTATTCAACAACACACTTGGACATGAAAATACACTTTCTAATAGTAGCAGCTCAGAATGTGGCATGTGCTCACAATGAAAGTTCCATGTTGACCAGTCACCATGGTAATGTGGAATGCACATCTTACCTTCCATTTCCACTCAGTTGGTGTGGTGAGTTAGTTGGTGTAAGTTAAAGTTGGAGAAGAGTAGGGAGGTTTTGAGTTCCTGGTTGGCCATGGGAAATCTTAACTGCTGTGGGAAAGGTATGTTGTCAGTGATATTTTTAAGTGTGTTTCTTCAAAGGGCAGTTAATGTTTACTGAATATATTTTCCTCTTGATTTTTTCATCTTCAACACTGAATCTTCTCTCCTGAGATTTAAATATTTGGTGATATTGTTTTATCACTCAATTCATATATTTGCTTGTTCTATTGACCTGGTTACTGAAAATGTTTTTCTAAATTTAGATAAATGAACCATTCCTAATGCCAATATCATGTGTGCCTTTAAAGTGAATTACAGGAGCAGGACACCCACCTTGCTTTCATGAGATGAAAAACATAAAGTGAGACATAGTATATGGATGCTAAGTAAGGCGATATATATACCATGAAAGGGCAATTAAAAACCAAACCCATCTCAATGTATATGAATATTTAAAAATAACATTAGAGAAGTCTAAATCAAGACTTTTGTAAAAGAAAAGAGGACTGAAATTTCAGAAAACGTTTCCAATTGGTTGATAACTACAGGATCCCAGGTGTTTGGGGGCTACTGGGAAGAAGGCAAAAAGGACAGTGCCTTGAGGTCAGTGGAGTGGATGTCTGATAATGGAGGAAATGAGGGCCTCAGTGGTTTCAGGGAGGATTCATTCGTTGAGGTTCACAGGTTATAGTTAGTGGTGGTTCCATCTAGGCAGGTAAGTCTCTGGCCCCTGGCCATGCAGGGTCTAGGAAGAGGTTTGGAAAGCCAGGAGCAGGAATATGCCTGATCAGAGCTGGTGCATATGGAGAAATGATATTTCGACCAGGCCTTGTCTGACTGCTCAGATTATGGCTCAGAATATTAGACTGCAGACATGGGGCAGGCCAGCTGCTGACATGGAAACATCAAACCATCAGCCCAGAGTATCTGTTTCCCTGATTAATCCCCATTAACAGGCCATCCAGGAGGGAAAAGCTCAAGGAAACTTCATTCTTGGCACAGCCATCAAGTCGCAGTTGGTTTAGAATGTCCCAAGTTCTGAAACAGTTGGTGAGCCCCAGAGAACTCTGATGATTTAGATGGTCAACTGCTCGTCAGGAAGGATCACTTGGAGACAGCTGGAAGTGAGAAGACCCTGGGGGAGGATGGCTCCAAGTGTGGACTCTACCCTTTGTAAAGGTTGGGCGAGCATCGGAGGAAGAGACCACCAAGAGACTGTCTCATGCAACAGCAAAGGGTTTATTGGGGGGTCCAGCATGCTGGGGCTCAGAGCTCACTTGAATAGAGCAGAGAGCCCCAGAAACAGCTTAAGCAGAGCTTATATACATTCCTTGGAGAGGGCAGGGACTTCACATACAGCATAGCCAATCATTGCATGGATTCTGGGAGGGGGGTTGTTTTCGTAGAGCAACCAGATGATCAGGGGAGATTTCAACATACATTCAGTGGGCATTTCCGGGAGTTGTTTTCAACTTCTACATGAGTTTCAGGTTCCAGGAAAACAGAACTTAATTCTTACATTCTTAACCTTTTCACCTTGACCTTCAGATCGGCTTCATTTACATGAAATGGTCATTTTTAAGTCAGTAATTGCAATGAAGAGACAGGAGCCCGGGGTTATAACTTGAACATTTCTCATGGTGTCTGCTACTGAAACCTCATGCCAAAGAGGCCTGAAGGAAGGAGTATTCAAAAAGCACTGAGAAGAGTTCTGGTTTCCTGGTTCTAGGATATCCACTAGAGGACTCAAGTGCTCAGGGATTTCTGGTCCCAGGTAAATAGCTACATTCCTGTCCCATATCCACCGCTAATCATTCTTGTGAATCTGGGTAAGACACATAAAATCTCCAAATTACAAACACCTAAACTCTAAATTGTGGTGGACAGACTCTGCTCCACCCATCCCTTTAGGCTGATATGGAGTCATAGGAGGTCACAGATACTCTCCATGAGCTTTACAAATATCCATCTGTAAAGAATGAGGAAAAGACTTTCTTTACCCATTGCTCTGGAGGATGACCTCTATTTGACACCTCTCTGTTCAAACACTGTCAACGATTGAGCTTATTTTTCCACACATTTAATGAAGTGTACTATTTAATATCAGGACACATTAGCACCCATATGAATCACCAGTCCTCTTAAGAATGCATGGATGTGATCATTGTCAGCCTTCTACCATTACATGGATCAGATGCCACACTTTTGCAACAATTGAGAAGGGGTTTATTTAACTGAACAGGTATTTAATTTTTGAGGTAGGATTTGAAAAAAAGCCACATAACCACAGCCTCTGCTTATGGTCACTGTTTTCTCTGATTTCTCTGATTCCACCTCAGTAATTCTTTTTGACCACACAATATTGTGTTGGGTTGTAGACCTCACACATTGCATTGTTATCCTAAAGATCAATCTGACTCAGGTGCTTTGCTGCCCCAATGGTGAAAAATAAACTCAGTAGTGTGAAATCTAAGAACATTCACATCCCTCCTTCAAAATTTATTAAACATTGATTTTGTTATTTTTAAAATTTTTTCTTAGTTATTCATGGACCTTTATTTATTTATTTATATAAATGTGGTGCTGGGAATCAAACCCCATGCCTCAGACATGCAAGGCAAGCATTCTCCAAATGAGCCACATCCCGAGACCCAGATTTTACTCTTTTTAACTGTGTTAACAGACTGCAAAAATACATCAGAACTTTTTTTCTAATATTCAATTGTAACATTGTCTCCCCTGCTCTGCTAACTAATACTCTACTCTCACCTTCTATGATCAATTTTTCAGTTTCCACGAAAGAGTGATATTATGCAGCATTTATCTTTGTGTCCCAGACCTATTTCTGATAAGATAATTATCACCTCTTGTTGTTGAAAATGACAGAAAAAAAAACATACAAGAAATATTTAAGTTTCTGGGCATTCTATTAGTGTATAAATACATACTTGAATTCAAAGCTCAAATTATACCCCCAGATATTTACAAAGATCACTTATCAATTAAAAGTGGTTGAACTGTTATTTGAATTACTATTGATGACCCTATGTTTTCTTGCTAGCACATTGTCAACAGCTAACTCTGTTTTATCACATTTCCCAGGCTGTTGCCTATGGCCTTGGTCCAGAAGAGACCTCTGGCCACCAAACAGTGCTGTTCCAAATGAGAATTCCAACGAAGGTACTGTGGAAATCCTGTCATTGTGTCCATTCTGCAATAAGGATTCTAGTTGATTCAGATTTCCAATTCTTCTTTTATTTAACATGTACAAATTTACGTGCTTTGAGTCATTCAGCAGTGCTATAGCTCCAGAAGTAAAGATCTAGTTACCTTTTAATTCTGTGCACTTGATTATTTCAACTGCTGGTGGACATCTGGGTTGATCATACAATGTATTTATGGTGAATGCTAGAAACATTGAAGTGATTGTATCACTATAGTATGCTGACTTGTAGTTTTATAGAATAAGCAGGGAGGAATGCAATAGCTGAGTCCTGTGAGTTCCACTCTTGGGCTTGTCAGGAATCTGCACATTGCTTTCAAGAGTTGTCATAATAATTTACAAACCCACCAACATTGTGTCAGTGTACCTTCTTTCTCTCATCCTTCCTGGTATTTCTATGATTACCCACTTTCCCCAGCACCATTTGTTTAAACCATAATGTCCTCTTTAACATGTATTTTGGTGCTGTTGTCCAGTATCAGGTGGATGTAAGTATCAGGTGGGTTGTCTCTGTGTGGTATATTCAATTCAAGAATCTTTTGACTTTATATTCAGTTCAATAAGATACTGTTTTTGCTACTCATCTCTGTAAGGCTTTCACCTTAGTATTTCTTGCTCAGAATTGCTTTGCCAAATAATAATAATAATAATTATTATTATTATTTAATAAATATAATAATTAATATAATATTATATTATAATAATAATAATTATTACTATTATTATCATTATCATCATCTCAAATGAATTTCATGATTAGTTTTTCAATACTGTAAGGAATATCATTTGTAGTTTGAAGGGGATTGTATTGAATTCATTGAACCTGGATATTGTTGATATTATGGCCACTTTGACAATATTAATTCTGCCTATCCAAGAACACAGAACTATTTTGACCCTTCTGAGGTCTTCTTCCATTTCTTTTTCAGTGTTCTATAGTTTTTGTTGTAGAGATCTTACATCCTATTTGGTAGATTTATCCTGAGGGGCTTTTTTACATTATTATAAAAGAAATTATTTTCTTGAATTCTAAATCATTGCCATCAATGTTGGATTATACTGACAATATTGATTTATTTGTGTTGATCTTTTATCCTGCTACATTGCTAAATTTATTACTTCTAGAATTCTTCTGGTGAAAATTTTTGGGCCTTCTAAATATAGAATCATGTCACCAGGTAATATGGACAATTTGAATTTTTCTTATGGTATCCTATTAATTTCCTACTTTTGCCTGATTGTTCTGACATTTTTTCAGAAAAATATATTGAATAAAATTGGCAAAAGTAGACATTCTTTTCTTGTTGTTGATATTTGAAGAAGACAGTTCATTTTTATCTCTGTTCAGTGTGATGTTGGCTTTGAATTTCTCATATATGGCTTTTATAATATTGAAACTAAGTTCCTTTTTTTCCAGGTTTCTCCTTTATTTTGGAAATGAATTGTTTCTCCTTTTTAATCAAGAGCTTTTCTACATCTATTGAGGTGATTTTCTGAATCTTGTCCTTAATTCCAACTATGGGTGTGCTAGTCAGCTTCTCCCCACCCACTCTGCTGCCTGTGGAGCGACCTTTACATGCTTCCTGGGCTTATGGTCTGGGCATCTATTCCCAGCAGCCCATTTTTACACCTGCTCCTTCAAATTCTCAATCCCTTTCAGCTGGTCCTGGGAGGCACCAGACTCGAGGAGGAAAGGAGCAGAGCTTGCCTGCACATCTCTGACTTGAGTTCCCCTGGGGAGAATTCTCTCCATGCCTTTTGCTCTAGCTCAGCCAGGCAAAGCCTAGGTGCTGTGGCAGGTGCCTTTCAGGTCCATGTGTGCTTACCTGCTCAGATCTCCCAGCTCCTGGCTCCTGCAGTGGCAGCATCAGCTTGGCTGTGTCAAGGTGGCTCCTGCCTTGCTCTCTGGGGACAGCATGAATCACAGATCTTTCTTCATGTACAGTGTGCAGTGCAAAGAAGCCTCTTTTCAGCCAAGAAAACGTTGCCTCTCTGATCTCAGGATTTTCACACTGAATCTTTCTATTTTGTTTCTGTCCATTTCCTTCTTTAGGTGATCTAGCAGTGCCACTAATCCTGCTGCTGCTACTGCTGCTTCTGCCACCATCAGCTTGGATCTAATGTACTTTCTTTTTTGTCTTTGTTTAATGTAGCCAAGTTTCTGATTCTCTAAGACTCCCTGACTGTCCACTATTGAGTTTTCGTGAAACCCCTCTTTTGCACACCTGAGAGGAAGGACTATTCGCACTGTTTGCATTACAGGTTGTGGAGCTGCAAGAAATAAAGGTTCTCTCTATCTTAAATTTGCTTCTGTCTTGTATTATTTCTTTTGCTTGAGTTTTTGACTTTATATTCCTCTATAATTTTTTCCATTCACTATTAAGTTTGGGTAACTTCCTTTAGTTCCCCTCTCACTGAGAAGCAGTCTTCTTGCCTTCTAAGTCTGGCACTGAAGAACTGTCGTGGGTGCATCCTTCCTCCATTTGCCAACTTCTCTTCTCCTGACAGCAAATTTGCACGATTTCTCAACATGCCAAGGAACGTTTTGGGCCAAAATATATTTTATCTTGATGAATACCTCATGTTAACTTGAAAACAAATTTTATTCTCTCACTGTCGTATGAAGTATTTGTACAAATGCCAAATAGATCTATGTGATTGATAATGGTTTTGGTAAATTCCTAGGGTTGCCATAACTAAGTACCAGCTTTCTTGGGTTGAAGTAATGTAAGTGTACTATCTTAGAGCTCTATTTCCTAGGAATCCCACATTGACCTGTTAGCAGAAACATGTTACTTCTGAAAACTTTAAGGAAGGATTTTTCCTGCCCTTTCTTAACTGTTACTGGTTTGGTGGCCATCCTTGATCTGCTTGGTTTTCAACTGCAGCACTTTCCTCTCTGCTTGCATCATCACATGGCATTAGTCTCTCATGAATGTGCCCCATCTTCATGAGAACAGATGCCCTATTTGGAGAATGGGTCCACCCTGTTCAAAGAGGATACTTTTAATTGCTAAGATCACAATGACTCTCATTTAAAACCCAGTAAAATTTGGAGGTACGGTTTAAGTTCTAACTTAACCATGTTTAGAATTTAAACATGTATTTGTGTGGAAGTAATTTGACCCATAACAGAAATGATTGATTCAAAAGTATACTTTTGTTTACTTCCTGATGGATCTGTCAAGTGTTATAAAGGAATGCTGAAACCTTCTAGTGTAACAGTAGAATATTTAATTTCTCATTGTAGTTCCTTCTATTTTTTGTCTATTTTGAATTTTTGTTTCCTGATCTGCTCCTTCTCTTCCCATTCAGAAACAATCATGTTCCAGCACTAATTGAGCCTGTGTGTGTTAAACAACTGTCTCCATACACTGTAGACCCATGTCCACAGTTAGGAAGCTCCTGGAGTGTTTCTTCAGCAAACCAATATACTGACAGTTACTCTATATTTCCCTAGATTGCTATCAAGTCATAATAGATGTGGTACCCATTGTGGCAGAAGACCAAAAAAATTACATTGCTAAGGTAATGTGACCCTTCTTTGTCTTAGATATAAGTGTTGTTTTCTTCCTTTTAATTCAAATTCCTTCATGAAAATATGACAGTGTTCATTATAGGTGACTCATAAGTGATGGAATTACAACTGCACATCTATTCCCTGTGAGCATGATTCAAGATGACATTCACATATGAGAACAACCATTGTCAAATAATTGTAGTGAGCATTTTCTTCAGTGGCACTTTTGCTTGATAGAAAAAGAATTTTATGCATGTCATCAAATTGTACCTGAGAAATCCCTCATGCAAAGCTCATGTATTTTCACAAGTGCCTTCTCTGCCTTACTTTGTGATCTTTGCCCCAACCGCTGTTTCCCATCTAGTTATCTAATGTCACCACAGCCAACAGTAGAATTGTGCAAATGATCTCCTGCTCACGCTGTCTTCCTTTCTGTAACTACAGGTAGCCTCTGCAACAAATGAGCAAAGTAAGTATTCTCAACTCCCTAACATGCTGAGCAAAACCTCTGTACTTAGATAGGTCACACATTCCTTCCTGTTTCTATGTAAAAAGTTATCCTGGATTTAGATTTTGTTTGGAAATGAGGATAGGCATATGGTGACAAAGTGATAATCCAGTGAAGAATTGTGGCCCACTACCATGATCCTGAAACAGCTGTCTTTTGTGTGGTGTGCATTTATGTGAATGAGCATGGGGTGTTATCTCTGAGTATGTCCATGTGTAATAATTGTGTATGTGTTTGTGAGGCTATGGGAGCTTCTTCAGAAATTCTCTTCTAACATGCCCAGAACAAGCATCCATTTTCTAAAAATAAAAACCCACACTAATGCATGATTTGCTTGATATAATTTTTTCCCACTTCATGACACCCAAATGTAGTTTTGGTTAGTAGGCCCTCTCTGTAGACAGAGATGTTGCTGAGCCAAAAGATCCAGGTTCTTCACTCTGTAAGTGAAAGAAGCATTAAGAGTTCAGGAAATTATCCTGATGGTGATGCTTTGGGTTAGGGAACTGTGTACATCACTTAGTGATATAACACACTCCAGGTTATTACAATATATTAGTAATAACTAATCTCCTACAGAGATGTGAAATATTTTGCATATTTTAAAGTGGCCTCAGTGGTCATCTCTAGAGAAAAACATACTCCTAAAGGTACAAAATTAAAAAAAAATATATCACACCTGGTTCCAATCTACTGGAAACCCAAAGCTGTGCTTCCCATTCATTCTTGTTCTTTTTTATTGGTTATTCAAAATATTACAAAGCTCTTGACATATCCTATTTCATACATTAGATTCAAGTGGGTTATGAACTCCCATTTTAACCCCAAATACAGATTGCAGAATCACATCAGTTACACATCCACATTTTTACATAATGCCATATTAGTAACTGTTGTATTCTGCTACCTTTCCTATCCTCTACTATCCTCCCTCCCCTCCCCTCTCATCTTCGCTCTCTACCCCATCTGTTGTAATTTAATTCTTTCTCTGGATTTTTTTCCCTTCCCCCTAAAATTATCTTTTTTTTAATTGTTGGTTGTTCAAAACATTACATAGTTCTTGATATATCATATTCCACACTTTGATTCAAGTGGGATAGTAAGGATAGGAAAGGCAGCAGAATACAACAGACACCAGTATGGCAATATATAAATCAACGGAAGTGTAACTGATGTGATTCTGCAATCTGTATAAGGGGTAAAAATGGGAGTTCATAACTTAAATTATCTTATATGTAATTTTGTATATCAATGAAGGTCTCTTTCCATTTCCATGCAATTTCCCTTTTCTCTCCCTTTCCCTCCCACCTCATGTCTCTGTATAAAGTTGATCTTTTCCTCCTGCTCTTCCTGCCTGCTCTGTTCAAAGTTGTTCTCATTATAACAAAGAAGACATATGGCCTTTGATTTTTTAGGGATTGGTTAGCTTCGCTTAGCATAATCTGCTCTAATGCCATCCATTTCCCGGCCAATTCCATGAATTTGTCATTTTTAGTGCTGCATAATACTCCATTGTGTATAAATGCCACTTTTTTAAATCCATTCATCTATTGAAGGGCATCTGGGTTGGTTCCACAGACTAGCTATTGTGAATTGTGCTGCTATGAGCATCGTTGTGGCAGTATCCCTGTAGTATGCTCTTTTAAGGTCCTCAGGGAACAGTCCGAGAAGGGCAATAGCTGGGTAAAATGGTGGTTCCATTCCCAGCTTTCCCAGGAATCTCCATACTGCTTTCCAAATTGGCCGCACCAATTTGCAGTCCCACCAGCAATGTACAAGAGTACCCTTTTCCCCACAACCTCTCCAGCACTTGTTGTTGTTTGCCTTCAGAGTGGCTGCTAATCATACTTGAGTGAGATGGTATCTTAAGGGTGGTTTTGATTTGCATTTCTCTGAATGTTAGAGATGGTGAGCATTTTTTCATGTACATGTTGATTGATTGTATGTCCTCCTCTGAGAAGTGTCTGTTCAGGTCTTTGACCCATTTGTTGATTGGGTTATTTGTTATCTTATTGTTTAATTTTTTGAGTTCTTTGTATACTCTGGATATTAGGGCTCTATCTGAAGTGTGAGGAGTAAAAATTTGTTACCAGGATGTAGGCTCCCTATTTACCTCTCTTATTGTTTCTCTTGCTGAGAAAAAACTTTTTAGTTTAA